>NC_133160.1:136466953-136769983 GCF_040802235.1 Manis javanica
TATGTACCCAATGAAATAACAAAGAATGAGTTTAAGAATATAACCATAAACACATTGTCTCTTTGTTGTCAGTTATGCTGGATGCTGAACAAAGTAGAAAGGTTGAATCTCTTAAACTGTATTTGAGTAATTTCAGGAAATTAGTTTCCTTAATCACTCAGTAATAAAGGTAAATGTGGCTAAACACTAAAATAGATTTCTCAATATATTTGGTTCTAAAATTTAATTTGCTTATGAATATGTAATTAAATTGCATGGGATCAAAGATTTTAAAGCTAATAAAATTATCTCATAATTACTATAATACTTTAATAATTAGTAATGGGTTTAATTATCTGAATCTTCAATGTTAAAATGTTAAATAAAACTACAACTTGGTAAAGCTGGATGTTACATTTAAAAGTATGCAACTGCTTTTAAACAATCTTACCTAGAAAGACAACCAAATTAAATGTGAAAACGATGGGAGTTAATACAGTAAGTCAAGTTGACATACTATTTTGGCCTAAGTGAAAATTGGTCCTTATATTTTACATTACAAGAGTCATCTCTGGAGACACAAGTATAACGGCCAAGGGCAGGCTGCCCCAAGACATGCCACTTTGACGTGTAGATTCTGTACATACATAATTCAGCTGTATTTGTTAATCTGTCTGATACCAATTTGATTCTTGGACAAGCTAGAAAAACCTCAAAGGATAAAGGAAAATCTCTTCGTCCCCAATACCAGTCATAATTATTGTCACTATAATTAACGAAATGCTACAAAGCCACACAGTTGGCTATTTAAGAAATTAAAGCAGGAAAATACTTACACGGAACTTAGGGACATTAAGAAATTCCTTTAAAATATACTAGCAAGATTAGCTCTTATGGTTGTAGGGGCCAAGGACAGGCCACCCCAAAATGTGCCACTTTGGTATGTAGATTATTTTGAGCTGAAAACAATCAATGCCCAAAAGACTCAGGAGGAAACTTTGATCATGCTAACTTCCTAAAAAGAATTTAGATAGAAATCCTGGCTCCAAGGAGAGAGCTATCATTATAGAAGTACACTATATTATTAACTAGGGTGGTAGACAGGGAGAGACGTGGTAAAGTCTGTTTGCTAAAATTCCTCTGTATGTTCCACTGTTTCTGTGTGGCCCAGTAAACACCAAATGTTTACTCTTTTTCATCTTCTTGTGAATTGCTTTCCTTCCCTTTGAAGTCCCAGACCCCTACTACCTTTTCTTTAGGATGATATATATGCTTCTTTTTGACTGTCTTTGGAATCTGATGTTTGTTTGGATTCCCTGTATGTATGAAATTAAATTTGATTTTCTCTTGTTCATCTGTCTCATGTCAATTCAATTCTTTGACCAGTTAGAAGAACCTTGAAGGGCAGAGAAGAAATTTTCCCCTGAAACATGGCCATCGTGTGTGTGCGTGTGTGTGTGTGTGTGTGTGTGTGTGTGTGTGTGTGTGTGTATCTGTGGGTGAAATGTGTGAATTAATGTGTTTATGGGTCTTAGAGGAAAAACAATATGACAGCACAGGAAGTGCAGTTTGAAGTATGAGGGCTTTGGGATTTTCTAACTCATTTTATTTTAGAAAATGACAAACCTTTCATTTCAACTACAGGTAGATAGTTTCACAGTGTGTCCAATTCACAGCCACTGATATTTATAGATAAAATGAAGCATAATAGAGAATAACAAGTATTTAAAATGACTACCTACTAAAAAGGTAGATTCCTTTGATCATTTCTTATGATTGAATAGCAACACAAAGTATGAAAGAGATTTGACTAAGAATTTGGAGATACAAATTCTATTCCCAATTCTGACACTCTTGTTTTATGACTTTAAGTAACACTGTCTCCCTGATTTCAGTTTATATATATATGATATGTATGTACATAACTTCATCATATATATCATAAAGATTTGATATTGATAGTGCTTATGAAAAAAAGAATGTGGATATTGAAGTTATAATTGGAACCTCATGTCTATGTGGATTCCCCATATGCACAAAATTAAATTTGTTTTTCTCCTGTTAATCTGTTTCATGATAATTTAATTCTTAGACCAGTTAGAAGAACCTTGAAGAGCAGAGGAAAATCTTTCATCCCCAACATGGTCATAGTGTGTGTGTATGTGTTTCATTGATTGGAATACACATAACTAATTTATAGGATTATTCTAAAAATATAGTAGTATATCATAAAATATTTATGAAATTACAATGACTATTTTGATTTCAAAATTAGGATTGTTAAAGAACAAAATTCAGCCAAGTAACTTTGAAGGTCTAATTGGCTTTATTAAGCAATTCATGAAATGGGCAGCATTCCCCCTAGATAGCAGAGAGACGCTCTGAGAAATTGTACAATATGGAAGGATTTTATAGAAAGTAGGTTGGGGAGAAAAGTTAATAGCAAAAGAAAAGTAGTAATTGTTTCAGACAAGGTCACCCTTCCTTTAGGAAGAAAAGCAGAGGTCTTCTTATTATATAGATTACCTTATCTCCTTTTAGGACAATGCAGAAAGGTCATGCAACAGATCATCTTGCCAATGATAGTGACCAGGTAATTCCTGACTGATTACATATCTGGGATAGACTGAAACTGCAATTATGGTATTAAGCCATAGTTTGGTGACATGGCCTAGCAGAAGGGACTCCATGTTTGGCCTGAGTCTTCCTTTTTAACAGAATTTAAATTGAAAATTAAAAAAATACATGCTTAAAATCCAAACCAAAAAAAGAAAACTATTCACACAATCAGAAATTTTGACAAAGATTAAGACCAGTGATAGAGGGACAGGCAGATAGAGTTCAGGGCCCCTGTAAACTTCAGGGCCCTTGTAAGTTTCAAGAAGTTTCAAGAACAAGGAAAGTTTGATTCCAGCTCAGCCATTCAAAGTATATAGACTTATATAGACCTCAGACTTAATTGGTTATGGCCTATGTAAATGAAATACTGTACTTTCAGCCAATCAAGAGTGGGTTGTGATGTCATTAGTTCAGTTCTCTATTTGGTCTGGAGAGGTTGGGACTTCCTCTCCTCAAGAGGCAATACAAACCCTGGCACTATGGCCCTGACAGCGTCCTTCCTCAGAGCGCCTCCGGAGTAGCAGGAGCTTCCTCTTTTCATTAAAAGAGCTTTGCTTGTTGCTCTGTACTCTTTTGTCTGCTGGCTTCATGATCCTGAGAAAAACAGCATCTCAGCCAGTAACAGGATTATATTCAATTAAAACTAACCTAAAAGGAATATAAAGTATCATTGTAACAAAAATATTGTTATAAAAAATTACAGTTGTGTATGATTTGTAAAACTCTTCCGTTTCTGTAGATGGAAGTATTATTGGAGACAGGTCCTTAGTTTTGTCATCAGAAAGAATTCAAGAATGGACACAAAAGTGGTTGAGCTTTGGGAATTTACTGGAAAATAAGAGTTTAGAGAGAAAGTGAAAGTACACACCTGAGAGTTACGCTCTCAGGTGTGTACTTTGAGGGGTTTGCTTTGAGAAAAATAATAGGGAGCCTTTTTTATGAAAAGGGATATGAATATTCACTAAATAAGACAAGTTTCAAAGGGAACAGGCAGGGTCTTCTAAGAGTTTGGGCTTGTTCCACCCACACACTGGGTGGAGAGTTTTTGGCTATATTTGTTTCTCATTAGAACTGTTGTGGCATGGGGAGGTGTGATTTTACCATGTCAGTGGGTATATAATGTATTTTGAGAGAAGTTTGGGTCAGCTTCTCCTCCATGTTGGAAAAGCCAATTGTGGCCTGTAATCTAAATTCTCACTCCCCGCACCCCATGAAAATAGTTTACATGGGATGTGTACAATGCAGGCACCCAACTGAATAAAAACACCAGCTGACCATAAACAATGGCTGAAGTCACCAACCCCTTTCCTGCTCATGTCTGGCTATCTACCTACTCTAACACAAGATGAATAGAAACATATCCATTAATGAAAATACAAAATAAGTAAGTTAAGCTTATTGGAAACAGAATATTGTTTTTATATATCATACAGGTGCTTGTGACATTTCTCTACAGTTTATCTTTGTTTGAAATAATATGGTAGGATTGATAAGAATATATTACTTTGAGGATAAAGTCTTGACTTTAAACAAACAACCTAATATTCTTTAATATAATAACCATTTTAATTTAGAGATCTAAAAGCTTATTGAGGCATTGAAATGTTATCGCCCATCATATTAAAATATAAATTGAAATTTTTGAAAGCATACTTATTTCACAGAGAAGAGGTAGAATTTATTATTTAATCTGAGTCAGATACAGGGCTAATCTAATAAAAATTCTCAAGCAAGAGACAGGCAATTGAAAAAAACAAAAAGACTGAGATTAGACTAGGTTCTGTAGTGGCCAAAGAAAGACAGGGCACCCCTAAGATGTGCCACTTTGGTACACAGATTAACTGAAGGTGAAAATAATCAGGAGCCAAAAGGAAGAATAAACTCTGACCTTCACCCTAATTGCCTAAAAAGAATTTAGATAGAGGACCTGGCTCCAGGAAGAAAGTTATCACCATAGACAACTATATGATGATATGAACTAGGGGTGATATACAGGGAGGAATTAAGCAAAATCTGTTAAAATTCCTCTCCATATCCCGCTGTTTCTGTGTGGCCCAGCAAACCTTTGTTAGCCAACCATTTACTGTTTCAAATTCTTGTGAATTGCTTCTCTGTCCCTTTGAGGTCCCAAACCCTCACCCTCTTCCCCTTAGTTCAGGATGACATACATACCTCATTTTGTCTGCCTGTCTTTGGAATCTCATGTCTGTGGTTCCCTGGATGTAGGTTAAACTTTGTTATTGTTTTATTCTCCTGTTAATCTGTCCCATGTCAATTTGATTCTTAGACCAGCCAGAAGAAACTTGAAATGCAGAGGAAAATTTTCCCTCCCCAATAATTCAAAAGCTGATGGAAGCCAAGAAGACTGGAATACTAAAGTGATGATCCTCATGAACAGAAGATGGTTTATTCTGAATTCCCTGAAGACCTGAATTTTTACCCTTATGGGTAAAAATTCATTAATGACAGAAAGGAAAGGCAGAGCTCTCTGCTCACAGAATGCATACCTGTCCTCCTGCTCCAGCATTCCTAGTGTGTGATGAGAAAGCATGCTTTCCTTTAAAGGCTGAGAAGATCAGTGAGGTATAATTGGTAGAGGAGCAGACCAGATAATGATGTCCTATAGCAGACAAGTGATCCCTATTCCATTGACTGTACAATATAGGGCTAAGGCATGTTGAAAATAATGCTGGAATGATTGCTAGAGGCCTTGATCTGAAGGATGCTAGGTTCCCAGTGTGAGAATGCAGTGGAAGCAAAACAGTGTATGGAGGAGCACACGTTGTGCATTCACCATGTTTGCTTCAACATTCAGTCTCTTGTCTGGCAATTTATTTCTGTTAACTACCCAACCACCACTGTCAGTCCTTATGTTTTGGCTGGAGTTAGCTGGCTGACCATTTTCTAGTGGATCTGTGACTGCAGTTGTAGCCTGGGCTATAGTTAGAGGTGTAGAAATGAATTGAGACGATGAAAACAGGGCTATCTGATGTCAAAAAGTAGATCCAACCATGAGAAAAAATAACTGGGAAAAGAAGAGAGTAAAACTAGTTCCTCACATATTGTTTAAACTCCCATTCCAAAAAGAGAAGCAATAAAAAAACCCTTTTTCAAAAAAGGCAGTTGGGTTGTGATGTCTACCACAGAAGTCCAACATGTAAATCCAAATAAGAGTTCAGGAGCTGCATTGCTCTTTTCTGTGCTGTGTTCCTCTGGGTTACTGCCTTTCTCTTTCCCACCAGTAACATCACATAAAACAATCCCAGCTGTAGCTCCTCTTATCACCATGACATGTTAATATTTAATATTTAGTTGTGCATCAAAGTTAGAGCTACCTGTGTTCTTTTCAGAAGTCACAATATCTGTTAGCGAATCACCTGTGGGTTCCTTAAAGGGACAGTTTCACATAACTGATACTCAATTACATATTAGAACTGTTACTCCTTTGCTGGTATCCAGTATTACAAAGTAGGTCAATTTTCTATCTGCAGGTATCTAAATTCTTTCTTCGACCTGTTATTTAAGCACTCTGGTGGTTCCCCCTCACAAGACATAGTACATTCATATCCTGCTAGAAGCTTTACAAATCTGTGCTATTATTTGGGAAGGTGGTCTGCAAATGCTTTTCAGATCATAATGATTTCTACATTTTTGTATACAATATGGAGACACAGTGTAAGTGAACAACATAGATATACACACGCAGAAGCAGCACTTAGTTTGAATTCTGGCTCTACCTGGACTAGTGTTTCACTGTGGGCAAGTTACTCTTACCTCTGTACCTTAGTCTTCTTCTCTATAAAATAAGTATTAAGATAGCACCAGTTTTTTTATTTTTGTGAAGAATGAATGTGTGAATTGAAAAGCATTTAGCAGTGTCTGAAACATGCTTAGATAAAAATGAATTTTAGTTATTAAAAAACATTTTTTGTGTATGAAGATGCTTTTAAAGAATTACTAATAAAAATATTAAGAAGACACAAAAAAGGGAAATTGTACAAATTATAAAGCAAATGCTTATGAAGGCTCTGACAAATACAAACATGAAGGCAGAAAATTAGAAAAAAAATGTTCATATAATAACAGATTCTTTGAAAAAAATCTAGCAAGAACCTATCCATGCTATCCATTCTATCCATACTATCCAAAGAACACATACATAATTATAATTACATAAAATGATATACATATGATTAATGTTGGGAAATAAAAATATGAAAATGATTGTTAGATTACTATAGCAGGCTTAATAAGGAACTTCTTAAAAAGGTATCTTTTGGTTTCTCAATATGTTAAACACATTTTTGATGTCATAGTATGTTAATACATGTTTCTTTGTTGAATAGACACCAAATAATGTATTTTTACATAAATGGCTTTGTCCAGATAAGTTATTCATTTTTGTTAATGTGTGTGTATTTTCGGGGTCATCATAGACCTAATTAGAAAGAAGTTACTGAACTAATTTTTTATTTCAGTAACTTTGAAAGCCAAAGGCAAATAAAAAAATAAACCAAACCAAAACACCTGCAATTTCCCAGAAGAATCCTCTTCTGTCAGCCTCTAATATATCTAATCTTTCTCCAATTATATTTTGGATTACCTTTGTAGGCATGAGTATTGAAAAAAGAAATTAAATGCCACAGCATGCATAGCTAGATGATTCCTCAATTTAACATCTTAAAACATTTTAATTATAAGATTAGAGTTTTCCTATTTTCTATATTCCATTTAAAAGTATTTTAATCTTTTAATTCTTCAAGTATTAGAGAAAAATTTAGGGTCATATTCAGTCTTATTAACATCTCTCACTCGTTATGATTTCTCTATACAAAATGGAAAAATCAAGTGGATGGTGCGGCAGTTCTCAGGGAGATGAGACACATGGCATATTCATTTCTTCAGCTTTGCTCTGCATGCTTGTCTTATATTTTTGCTTTCTCTTTTTTTGAAAGTTATTCTCTTAACTCTCATCTAAACTATTCCATTTATTTTTTCTTTATTCTATATGACATTTTTCTCCACTTATTTTTTTCTTTATTCTATGTGATATTTCTATCCATTAAATGGAAACACCTTGTTTGATTGGAGATGTACTTGTGGTTTCAAGGACATGGTCCTTGTGGAAAGATTGTGGAGTTAGTTCATTTTCTTAATTACTTTAGCATGCATTGCAGATGGCTGTTTTCCTATACAGGGTAAGAGAACATTTAAGGAGAGACCATTATAATCACTTATCATTATTTATACATGCAATGCATCTGAATATATTTGAAGAGAAGTAAACAGTGATAAGCTTTCTTGGGGCTGTAGGAAGATTCCTTGAGAGAGAGATCTTGTTACTATTCGGCTGGGTCTTAGCAGATTCTAGTAGGTAAGTCCCACTTTAGAAGCATTGATCCTGGAAGTTAGGAAAAGTATTCCTTGGCCAGAAACCAGGGCTTCCTCTCTCTTAAAAAAGTTGGTAACAGTAGAAAATCCACTGATGGTCTTTAGGACTTTCATGAGCCAGATAAGCAAAACATTTGTGTTCATTTCCTTCCTTATTTGAAAATTTCTTAAGTGAGAAAATGATTTTTGTCAATATTCTGAAGGCATTTATATGTTTATTCTAAACAAAAATATTTGGTATGAGATTATTTTTTCATTATTATTAATTATTATTATGAATTATTATTGATTATTATGAAAGTAAAACCAAAGACTCATGTAATTAAAATCACTTTCATAGCTGAATTCAAACTTACTTTTGTGTTTTTGCACAATATTATCTTTTTTTCAGGCAATGAAAACTTATTTTACAAGAAAAATAAGCAAGTGTGAAGCCATTATTTTCTGTGCTCCAATGTGAAAAAGTAAATTATATGTAAAAAATGCTTAAATATAATTTTTTCTGTAGACATGCAAACATTTAAACAGTTTTTCAAATATTTCCATAATGTCCAGAAGTTTAACAATTCTTGCTCTAAATGGTCTGAGCTTTTTGTTGCCTACTCTGGAAACCTGAACCTTGAATGCAATTGTCACAGAGTCTAGCAGTCTGTTTACTAAATCTACAAGCATAGAGATATACAGCTAAGTAAACACAAATTATTTAGTGACTTCTGGCCATGTAACAAACACATACAGAAAGCCAGGATTATGATGACCTCAGTATGGTGATGTGTTTTTTTTAAAATAACAGCTTTATTGAAACATAATTTATATACCATACAATTCACTCATTTAAACCTAGTCCATGGCTTTTAGCTATTATCATTTTTCCCCAAAACCCTCATCCCTAAGCAACCATTATTCTAAGTTCAGTCTCTGTAGATTTGCCTATTCTGGATTTTTCATATAAATGTCAACATTTACTGTGTGACCTTTTGTTTTCATGTTTCAGTCATATAACATGCATTAGTATTTTATTCATAATATCCCACTATATGGACATACCACATTTTGCTTATCCATTCATCAGTTGATGGACTTTTGGTATATTTCCAGCTTTGAGCTGTTATGAGTAATACTACTATAGATGTTCCTCCACAAATTTTGTGTGGATATGTTTTCATTTATTTGGGAGGAGTATACACCTAGGAGTGGAAAGCTTAAAAGACCACAATCAAGAAAGTGAAAAAATCCACAGAATTTGAGAAATCATTTTCAAATCATACATATGTTGAGGGATCTATATTTGGAATATATAAATAACACATAACTCGATAATAGAAGGACAAATAACCAAATTAAAAAATGGACAAAGGACATGAACAGGCATTTCTCCAAAGAAGATACACAAAATGGCCACTAACATGAAAAGTTCTTTGACATTAGTCATCAGGAATGTGCAGTGAGATGCCATGTCACACCCACTAGAGTGGATAGAGTAAAAAAGTAAGATGATAACCAGTATTGGCAAGAATGTAGCTACATCAATCAGAAGCTCACCCATTACTGGTGGAAATTGTAAAGTGAAAAACCACTTTAGGGAAACAATCTGGCAATTCCTCAAATAGTTCAGTATAAAATTCTAAATTATTTTCATCTTCCCCTGATACTAAACTCATGAATTAATTTCAAGGGACTTGAATGAAAACTAAATTAACTAGATCCTGAAGAATTTACTGGCCAAATAAATTTCTCACCCTTGTGTAATTTCTAAGAGGAAAAAGCAGTCAGACATAGATGTTTTAAGATGGGGGTAGATAGATTTGCTGATGAATCAGAACTGAGGTAGGTGGGAGCTGATTATAGTAAAATGTACTCCTCATAATGAATCAAAATTACATTTAAACATCCCATTGGTTTATAAAGTTTTGCCATCTAATCTCACATAGTCCATGCCAATCTATCACTGATTCCTTTACAGTACTGGCATTCCTTGAAGATATTTCATGTCACTCCCAGACCACTGCAATAAAGCAAATATTGCAATATAATGAGTCAAATGAATTTCTTTGGTTTCCCAGTGCTTATAAAAGTTACATTTGCACTATACAGTAGGGTACTGAGTATGCAATAGCATTATGTCATAAAAAAGGACAATGTTTATACCTTATTTAAAAAATACTTTTCTGCTAAAAAAGACTAACCCATCATTTGAGCTTTCATCAATCTTTTTGATGGTGGATTGTCTTGCCTTGATGTTAATGGCTGCTGACTGATCAGGTGGTGGTTGCTGAAGGTTGGGGTAGCTATGGCAATTTTTAAATTAAGACAAAAATAAAGTTTGCTTCATTGATTCACTCTTCCTTCCAGAAACAAGGATTTGTTTGTAGCATGTGATATTGTTTGGCAGCATTTTACCCACAGTAGAACATCTTTCAAAATTGGAGTCAATCTTCTCAAACCCTGCTGCAGCTTTATCAACTGAGCTTATGTAATATCCTAAGTCCTTTGTCTTTTCCACAATCTTCACAGCATCTTCAGCAGGAGTGGAATCTATCTCAATAAACCACTTTCTTTGCTCATCTGTATGAAGCAACTGCTCATCCATTAAAGTTTTATCATGAGATTGCAACAATTCAGTCACATCTCAGGGCTCCACTTCCAATTCTAATTCTCTACCTATTTCCACCATCTCTATAATGACTTCCCCCAATGAAATATTGAACCCTCTCCAAAGTCATCTATGAGGGTTGGAATCAACTTCTAAAACTTCTGTTAATGTTGATATTTTCACCTTTTCCCATGAATCATGAATGTTCTTAATGGCATCTATAGCATCTTAATGGCATCTATAGCAGTGAATCCTTTCCAGAAGGTTTTCAATGTACTTTTCCCAGATTTTATCAGAGTAATCACATGATGACAGCCATAGCTTTGTGAACTGTAACTATTAAATGATAAGATTTGAAAGTCAAAACTACTCCAGATCCACAAACTGAAAAATGGATGTTATGTTAGCAGCCATGAAAACATTAATCTTGTATATCTCCACCAGAGCTCTTGGGTGACTAAGTGCATGTCAATGAGCAGTAATATTTTTAAAGCAATCTTTTTCTGATTCAATAAACCATGATGTAAACAGATGTGCTATTATCCAGGCTTTATTTTTCCACTTACAGAAAACAGGCAGAGGAGATTTTGCATAATTTTTAAGCATCCTAGGATTTTCAGAGCAGTCAATGAGCATGGCTTTAACTTAAAGGTGTCAGCTGCTTTAGTCCCTAACAAGAGAGTCAGCCTGTTCTTTGAAACTTTGACTTCCCTGGTCTAACTATGAAAGTCCTAGGTGGCACCTTCTTCCAAAAGAAGGCTGTTTTGTCTACATTGAAAGTCAGTTGTTTAGCACAGTCACCTTCATTTAATTATCTTTGCTAGATCTTCTGGGTAACTTGCTGTAGTTTCTACATTAGCATCTGCTGCTTCACCTCCACTTTGATGCTAGATAGCTTCTCTCCTTAAACCATGTGAACCAACCTCTGCTATCTTTCCACTTTTCTTCTGCAGCAACCTCACCTCCCTCAGCTTTCATACAATTGAAGAAAGTTAAGGCCTTGCTCCCTTAAGGCTTTGGCTTAAGGGAATGTTGTGGCTGGTTTGACCTACCCTGTCCACTGAAACTGTCTCCCCATCAGCAATAAGACTGTTTTGCTTTTTCATTATTCATGTATTCACTGGAGTAGTACTTTTAATTTCCTTCAAGAACTTTCCCTGTGGATACACAAGTTGGCTAACTGGTGCAAGAGACCTAGCTTCTGGCCTATGTTGGCTTCCCACATTCCTTCCTTACTAAGCTTCATCACTTCAAGCTCTTGATTTAAAGTAAGAGACATCTGACTCTTCATTTCATTAAACACGTAGAGTGTTTAATTGGCCTGATTTTAAATTGGTACAATTTCAATATTTTTAGGTTCCAGAGAATAGGGAGGCACAAGGAAAGGGAGAGATGAGGGAAATGGCCAATCTTTGGAGCAATAAGAACCCATACAACATTTACCAGTTAATTTCTCTGTCTTAAATGGCATGGTTCGTGGAGACTCAAAGCAATGACAATAGTAACATCAAAGATCACTGATCACAAAACGATCACCATAACAAATGTAATAAAAATGAAAATACTTGAAATACTGTGAGTTTCTACAACTGACACAGAGATAAGAAGTGAGCAAATGCTGTCAGAAAAATACCGATACCGATAGACTTGCTAAATGCGTGGCTGCGACTAACCTTCAATTTGTGGGAAAAAAAAATGCAGCATCTATGGAAGGGCAATAAAGTGAAGAGCAATAAAATGAGGTATGCCTCTATTTTTCAGACCCTCTATAACAAGCATCAGTCCTTATAATTCACTAAGGAACCATCGCAATAGATTCGGTTTGATTTTTCTTTCAGTCTCTGTCCTTCCTTATCCATCCTATATAATTCAGTGTGAATGTTCCTCAAAATGTCAGTTTGCCTCCCAAATGTCCATACACTCAAATTAAAGCCTCTAATAAGGACTTTCTTTAACAATTGAAGGACTCTATTTTTATGTCCATTTCTACTCTAACCATGCAAAGGTAATAGGAACTGGATATATTGCCTATTATTTGAAAATAATACTTATTCCATGTCTGCTTTCTTTCATTCCAATTTTTATCTGAACCTTTGAAAGCAAGGCTTACCTGATTTTTTTTTTTTTTGGTACTTGATCTGCCAAAGATTGATAGCAGTGTGCTGAGGACTATTACCCTGCTCTTCACTGCATAAAAGTCCATGATTATTACATTTTCACTTAAGATTGTAATATTTATTAATATACATTAATATTTATATTAATATAAAATGATCCTTGTTTTGTATACCATTTTTGACTTTAATACTACTTCAATATATGTTAAAATTACAATATTGATTTCCTTTTGTCATGCTTACTCAATATCTATTTTTCTTAATAGCAAATGCCATAGCAATTTTTATTCACTTTTTTTCTCAGTGCATATAAGCATTTTAATTGGAATTTCAAAGTAAGTAAAACTGCTACTTACTGACATTTTGTCAAAGTCTGAATGAACCTAGAAAACACCTTCATATGTTACATACACCCTTCAGAATGAGGTTTTTAACTCTTATATACTCAACTCCCTACAAATTTTTATATTTTATATAAAAATGTCAAATCTGCTATACACTTTTCTTCTTTATAGAGCATATAATTTTATCATAACTCACCAAAGGAAAAAAAGGCACTTATAGTACTTGTCAGAAAATATGAACTCAAGTTGTCTGCACTCCAGGACCGATCAAAAGCTTAGAAAGAATTTATATTTAGAGAAGGCCAGGTAAAGGTAGTGAAGAGTCCTCCCCTGCTCTCTTACTGTAAGTCATTCTCTGATTATGTGCATCACTGGATATTTATGTAGATCCTCACAGAAATTCTAATCATATCTAATGTTCAGATTTTGATTACTTTGACTACAAGGAGTGGAAGTAAGCGGAACTGCTTTGGGACTTGATATGAAATTATTTCCAAAGGCATTAGCAATAAGCAACATAAGAAAAATGTTCCCAGGACAGTGAGAAAATTCATTAACAACCAAATCATATCAAAATTTTGTCTCCCCAGGAACTTTGTTTCTGCAATGAGAAGGTGGAGCATTTAGTCTCCCTTTTTGTTCTGGTTATCGGCACGTTGACAGCCAATTTTCAGTGTGGACGTTGTGTTGGAGATGGGATGTTGGGGGTAGTGAGTGTTGGTTTCACAAACCAAACTGAGTGAGAATCTTTGGGCATTTGCTATTTGCTAGTTTGACCTGTGAGTAGATAGAATTAAAATGTGTCAGTTGAAACAACAGAATTGAAATATGCCAGTAGGAGAGCATGACAGACTAAAGACATTATCCATGCCAATTAGGATTTTAAAAGAGAAATAAAATAAATGTATGATATGATCTTGAGTCTTTATCTTGAATTGTGTAAGGAAAATATTTTCATGCTTGCTACTTTTTAATATTTTGTGGGAAAATATAAGAAACTCTTTTTATAAATCCAAGTTAAAGGGGAAAATTTTAGTTGTGTGTCATAAATGTCAATCATCTTGGTATAGAAGAGGAAGATAGGCCACTTTAAGAGGAAGGAATTTTAACCCAGGGGAAAAGATTTTCCCAGCCTGAGGCAAAATACCTGAAAGGAAAGGAGCGACACACAGTAGCAATTCACTGGAGAATTCTGCTTTATTAGGGAAAGGTGCTGGGTTATATAGGAAGGGGCATGGGGTGATTGTGGTGTTACTTCTATGGGGCTGGTGGCTGTTGGCTAGGTGCTGGGATTGGGAGGGGGCGAGAGGTGATTGGGCTTCAGGTAGCACTGGCAGGAACCGAGGACCCCGAAGAGAAGCCAGAAGTTTGCCATCTTACTGGTGGGGGCTCTTCATTCCCCCCTTTCTCCTCTATGGGGTTGTGGACGTTGCTTTCTCTCTGGCTGCTTCCTGCTGAACAGGGGCGGAGAAGGGAGTGAGGGCTTGAGGATTGGGAGGAAAGGGTTGATAGGACTCCCCGCAGTAAGGACGAGTAGATGTGGACTTCTTCAGGTTTGGAAATCAATGAAGGTTCCCTGTAACCATAGGTCAAGGACCTGTTGATTCCAATGGTGCTAAGAGGATATGGGTGTCAGGAGCCAGGTGTCTGTGGCCATTGTTTCCAGGAACAGTTTCCAGTGGAGAGAGGGGTCCATCTCAGCGTGTGGTGAGGAGGTCACGTGAGGGTGAGGGATCTTCTGTGGCCAGAAGCTGGTAGTTCCTGAGTAAAAGCTGGTGGAAAGCTTGATTAGAGATTTCTCCAACTTGGGATTTGGTGAACTTTATTATACAGGGTAAGAAGAGACAGGAGAGAAGAATGATTATTATGGGGCCTGCAATGTGCTAGAGCCAGGTGAGGAGGGGGTTTGTTAGTATTGAAGAGAATGGGTTGGAATTGGAAGCAGAGTGGAGGCTGGAGGCAAGGTCGGTGAGTTTGGTAATGTCAGTTTCTACAATGCCGGATTCATTGATGTAATAGCAGCACTCTTCCCGGAGGAAGACACAGGTGCCACCCTTCTTGGCTGTAAGCAGATTTAGGGCCCGCCAGTTTTGAAGGGTGACCTTAGCTAGCGAAGTGACCTGTCTTTGGAGAGAGGCTAGGGAATTGGCAGTGGATGTCAGGACTCCCTCAAGTTTGGCGTTGAGATCTCTAACTGCCCATAGAGAGTGACCCAAGGCTCCTCCCAAAAACCCTGCCTCAATGGCTGAGGTGATCAAAGAGATACCGACCATGATGGGAAGGAAGGCAGCCCTTTTTGTGTGCTAGGGCAAGGGAGGTTGGAGCTAAAAGAATTCTGCCATGCTGTAAAGTATAAGCTGTGGGATTAGGGTGACGAGAATGCAGAGTGTGCTGGAGTTGGGAGGCAGTGAAGTGTGCTGGAGAGGGGTGGAGTCGGGCCTACACAGTGGTGGATGGTGAGATTATCTGCATATTCTGGTTCTCATAGGGGTACGTCTGCCAGGGGGCAGAGGGGTTGTCTTTCTGCATGGAAGGAGTAGTTGGAAATATTAAGGGGCATGGCGGCCAGCAGTGGGCGCTGTAGTGATGCGCACAATAAACAATTGGCAGTGTTAAGGGTGTGGTTGAGAAAGATGGTGGTGTCCTGAATGAACTGTAACGAAGAGTAGGAGAAATGGGAAGGGGGCGGGGATAAAAAGATGAAGAGGCGCCATCAAGAGTTTGGATAATGACTTTTTCGGAATATCTGATATCTGATGCAACTTGAGAGATCTGGGAATGAGAGGGAACATACTTTCGAGAGAGATGAAGGGTAGCATGGGGGGTTGAGGACCCCCCATAGTAAACTGAGGCTGTGACTCTGGCGGCCCATCGAGAGTCCCAGGGATCTGGGATTGATAACGAGAATGAGCCGTTGGGATATTTCATGAAACAGTTGGAGGAGTAATACTGTCGGTACTGGAAGTTACCCATGTAGTGAATGGTGCAAGACCAGTAGGGATATCTCCTGTAGGTGTCTGGCCATCACCTGCAATAAGCTTGTTTTTGGTCATAGAGGAAGCAGAGGTAAGGAGAATAAGGGTAGCTGCTTGTGAACACTTTGGTGGAGGGAGGAAAGTGGAGGTATAAAGGCTCAGAGCAGCTTTTCAGAGGGCAGTCTGGTGTGGCAATGAGGGCAGTAACTTTTGTTTGATGCTGTGTGTAAGTCTGTCTGACTTTGAATCGCCATACAAAGGAGGCTGGGGTGGTGGGGAAGACAATAGGAATGAGGAAAAAAAAGCGAGAGAGCAGTAAAGGAGGAAAAAGTCATGATTCGGGTATGGATGGCAAAGGGGGTGAACGGGATTTTGGAGGAAAGAGGACAGTAAGGTCAGGAGTCTGGAGGGAGGGAGAGTCTGTAAACTTTTGTAGGTTAAGAGATCTTTTAGGTAATGTGGGGACAGAATGGTAAGGGGTGCCCTGAATGTCAGTTTATGAGCTTCCTTCTGCAAGAGCTGTCCAGCGGCTAATGCCCATAGGCAGGGGGCCCATCCCCAAACTGTGGGGTCTAATTGCTTGGAAAGATAAGCTACTGGGGCAAAGGATGGGTCATAATATTGGCCTAGAACTCCTAGAGCTTGACTGGACCTCTCATGAATGTATAATGAGAAGGGCTTCGACAAATCAGGAAGATGGAGAGCTGGGGCTTCCACAAGGGCTTGACAGAGCTTAATGAAGGAGTGTCAGGGTGAGGAGGCTAATGGTTCTTTAGGGGGGCCCTTGCTGAGGTCATATAGGGGTCTTGCCAACAGGAAGAAGTTAGGGATCTACACTCTAAAATATCTAGCCAGGCCTAGAAAGGAAAGGATTTCTGTCTTGGTTTTGGGAATGGGCAGGTCAGAGAGGAGCCGTTTTCTGTCTAAGGTAATGGACTTTCTTTGTTGAGATAGAAGGAATCTGAGGTAAGTGACAGGAGGGGAAGAGATTTGAGCTTTGACGGGGGATACTTGGCAACCTCTGGAAGCTAGAAGGTTAAGTAGGGAGGCAGTGTCAAGTTGAGACTGTTCTCACGAGGGACTGCAGAGTAGAAGATTGTCCATGTATTGTAATAAGGTGGACTTGGAGTGATCATGATGAAACTGTTTGAGGTCCTGAGCTAGGACCTGTCTAAAAATATGGAGACTATCTCGGAAGCTTTGTGGCAAAACTGTCCAAGTGAGTTGTTCAGAATGTCTTGTGTATGGGTCCGTCCAGGTGAAGATGAAAAAATCTTGGGAGCAGGGGTCTAGAGGGATAGAAAAATGGGTCCTTGAGATCTAGGACTGAGAAGTGGGATGCTGAGTCAGGGATCTGCGATAAAAGGCTGTATGGATTTGGAACTAAGGGATGGATAGGGACAACGGCTATGTTGATGAGGCGAAGGTCTTGGATGAGGCGGAAAGAACTGTTGGTTTTTTAACAGCTAATATGGGGGTATTAAACGGGGAGTGAGTAGGTCTGAGATAATTTTTGTTTAAGAGATCTTGAATGATGGGTTGGAGGCCTATGAGGGCTGAAGTGGTTAGGGGGTATTGGGCCTGACAGATATACTGAGAGGGGTCATGTAATTTGATAGAGGCAGGGGGACATAGGGCCACGGAGGGGCTTGTAATGTCCTAAACTTTGGGATTTACAGGGTGTATGAGGGCAGAACCAGAGCTTTCATTGGGTAGAGGGGGATCGTTGGCTATAAGGGCCATCAAAAAGGGAGTACTGGGGGCTGTGCGGGGGATATAGTTATGGAAACATGGAGAAGAGAAAGGATGTCCCATCCTAGTAAAGGGATGGGACATTGGGGCATAACCAGGAAGGAGTGGGAGAAAGGTATGGGATTGTCTTGGATTGTGCATAAAAAGGGAGGTGGTTTAATGGGAAAATCTGTTTACCTCCTACCCCAACTATAGGAGTAATGGCTGGCATGGTAGGGCCCCGGTATTCTCGCCAGACTGAGAAGGTGGCTCTTGTATCTAGGAGGAAGGAGATGGGGCGACCATCTACTGTTAAAGTAACCCTGGGCTCCTGTTTGGTGATGGAAATGGTCAGGTGAGAAGCCCCCGGGCCCCGTCAATCTTCTTCTGCCAGCCCCACTACGGCAGGCTTAGGATGGGGGTTGTTCATCCAGCCTCCCCTTCGGGTGTTTGGGCAATCAGATCCCCAGTGGCCCTTTTTGTGGCATCTGGGGCATGGGGTGGTAGGAGATCTGGGGGAGGGGCACGCCCTTGACCAATGTCCCTCTTTTCCGCACTTGAAAAAACTCCTGGGGGGAGGGCTTGTTTGTAGAGGGGCGCCCAGGTTGTGGTTTTATCAGCTGGGCCAACATTTGGAAATTGACCTGTTCAGCCTTTTGTTTACGGCATTCTTTCTCCTCCTCCCAGTTATGGAAGACTTTAAAGGCCACTGTTAGGATCTCAGTCTGTGGGGTAGCGGAGCCCTGTTTTAACTTTTTGAGTTTAGCTTTAATATCAGGGTAGCTTTGAGCTAGGAAATATGTCATAAGGACATGTCTTCCTTCAGGTGTTTCTGGGTCCAGTTTGGTATACTGTAATAGGGCTTGAGTGAGTCTGTCTAAGAACTCGGAGGGGGTTTCATCTCTCTTTTGAATTATGTCTTGGAGCTTTTGAAAATTGACTACATTACGAGCTGCCTTTTTCAGACCTGCTGTTAGGCAGGAGGTGAAAATATCTCAAGACCCATGGCGGTGTTATAATCTCAGTGTGGGTCTTGTTCGGGGACAGCAGTGGGGCCAGGGATAGGTGGGGTCAGTCCTGTGGGTTTCGGTAGCGTGCGTTTGGGCGAAGTCCCAAACTCGTCTACGCTCTTCAGGGAGGAGAGTATTGGCCAGGAGCATGAAAATGTCATGATGCGTGAGGCTGTAAGACTGGAGGGTCCATTGAAACTCCCTGATGTATGTCGTGGGATCAGTGGAAAAGGAACGTAGGCGTTTCTCTAGTTGGGCTAAATCTCCTAAGGAGAAAGGGACGTGAATGCGCATGATGCCTTCGGATCCTGCTACTTCCCGGAGGGGGGTGATAATTTTGGGAGGCCCTCGGGACCAAGTCTGAGGGGGACTGAAGGGTTCTGGCTCAGTCTGTGGGGGAGTGACGCGGTCTAGTTGCGCCTAGTCGAGCAGGTCCTGAAGTGCGGAAGGGGGGGCAAAGAAAATAAAGGTAGAATCGGACCCACGTGTTGCCAGCCAGCAGCCCAGCTGCTTGCCTCTGCCACTCTAGTTGGGCTTGAACTCATGACTCTGAGGTTAAGAGTCCCATGCTCTACTAACTGAGCTACAGCAGAGCTCCAGTTAATTGCTTATGGAATGTGTAAACAGAATGTTCTTTGTTCTCCATTCCTGCCACATCGGCAAGTGGGGGAAGGGCATAGCTAGAAGCAGGGGCGGTGTTTCTACACGTCTTCAAGGTCTCCCTATTTTCAGAGTGAGGAGTCTTGGTTCATCTTTGAGGACAAGATATGTTTTTGTGGACAGATAACTTTCAAGGACTGCACCAGTTGTTCTCTAGCTTGTGCTTTCCCATGTTGCGTTCAGACATGGGGGAAGGTGCTTTCCCATTCTCCCTACAAACATGTGAGAAGACAAAGGTGGTCCCTAACAGGGGAGAAACAGGTGATGAGGGCAAAGACGGAGGAGGCCCCCGGGACCTAGTTAAAGGGGGTGCTGAAAGGCTCAGGCTTAATCTGTGGGGGACAAAGGCGGAGGAGGTGAGATGGGGGAGGAGATGGTGGGGGAGGAAGGGAGAAGGGCTGTAATAGGAGATGAAGGGGAAGGGAGTGAACGGGAGGCTTCTGCCGGGGCAGTGGCTTGCAGGCTAGGAGAACTTGGGAGGGGGCGGGGAGAGGAGGAGGCGGAAAGTTTCGATATAGGGAATCTCCTTCCATTTTTTCAGGCGCTGGCAGTAGTTAAAGAGATTGCAAGTGATGTTAGGATCAAGAGTTCCCCCTATGGGCCATTGGTTGTTATTGTCTAGGGGGTATGTTGGCCAATCTTGGGAGCAATATTTACGGAGAAGTTTTGGTTTTATATCGGGCGTCAGGGAGAAGGTAGCCAGATGCTTAAGCAGGCATTCAAGAGGTGAACTTTCAGGGAGGAATGAGGAGGCTCCCATGGCTAAAGGACAGAGAAGGAGACAAACAGTGGAAGACGAACAGAGATCCTCCGACTGGAAGCAGACCGCAAGGAGACAAAGGGCATCCCCAATGATCCTTGGTGGTCTGCGGAAACTCGTATATGAGTCAGAATTTCTTAGGAAGTGTGGGTCGTAACCCAGACTTCCCTAAGAAGGCAGTTTGCCGGAGTCACGAGGTACCTAGCACTAGGAATTTTCAGCAGACAGAACAGATTTCGGCAGACGGAACAGAAGGAGGAGGGGGGAGGGAAAGGGAGCGTTCTCATCTGCAAAGGAGTCACCTCGTTTATGGCTGTTGGAGGGGGGCCTGAGGGTCTGCCGCAGCCGTGAAGGCCTGAGGTGGGGATTTATGACTGTCGGAGGAGGGGCCTGAGGGTCTGCCACAGCTGTGAAGGCCTGAGGTGGGGAGAGTTCCCTCCTCATCCCCGAGCGTCAGGGCCTTGCCTGATGATCACGGTCAATGGCACTGCAATAGCTCGGGGAAGAGTGGCCCACCCCAGGGAAATTTTGCTTAAAAACTTTCGGCACTGATGGAAGGGACGGTGAATGCGTTTATGACTGTCAGAGGAGGGGCCTGAGGGTCCACCGCAGCCATAAAGGCTTGAGGCAGGGATTTATGGCTGTTGGAGGAGGGGCCTGAGGGTCCACCACAGCCGTGAAGGCCTGAGGTGGGGAGAGTTCTCTCCTCGTCCCTGAGCGTCAGGGCCTTGCTGGACGATCACGGTCAATGGCACTGCGATAGCTCGGGGAAGAGAGGCCCACTCCAGGGGGAAAACTTACCTAAAGGTCAGAGAGGAGTGGTGAGTGTGATGAGCCAGTGCCGGAAAAAGAGGATGAGGGCAAGCTGCTGCTGGTGTCAGGGGAAAGACGGGGCCCAGTTGGGGTGTCCCGTCTCCCGGGTTTCGGCACCAATGAAAGGAAAGGAGCGACACACAATAGCAATTCACCGGAGAATTCCACTTTATTAGGGAAAGGTGCTGGGTTATATAGGAAGGGGCATGGGGTGATTGTGGTGTTACTTCTACAGGGCTGATGGCTGTTGGCTAGGTGCTGGGATTGGGAGGGGGGCAAGAGGTGATTGGGCTTCAGGTGGCACAGGTGGGAACTGAGGACCCTGAAGAGAAGCCGAAAGTTTGCCATCTTACTGGTGGGGGCCCTTCAATACCTTTGAACAGAAATCAGTCAAAGAGAGAAATAAAGTGGGAGAAACCCATTTATTGCTTACAAGCAATTTTCCATTTCTGCTTGCCTGTGTCTCTCATGACCCAGCTGTAGAAAAAGGGGCCCCAGCCACCACTCAGGTCCAGATATGCCTTCGCTCCCCGCCCCCTCCCTTACCACCATGTAATTACCTGTTGATATGGAGATGGACTACTTCTCTCCACCCCTTAGAAACACCTATTGATAAGGAGATACACGAAGGCCAGGCAAGAGATTCTGGAAATATTGCTACTTTACCCACAGCAATACTGGTCACATTGTATCCACAGAGCTTTATCCATCTACACATTCTTATAATTCATATGTTCAATTCTCTCAGAGCCTTGAACTCTTTGAAGGCTTGAGACCTTATGATTAAAAGGCTAAGTAGCAAATAATCACAAAATATTATTACTTTAATTTACTCTGTGTAAAATAAAATCTCTCTGATGTTGAAATTTCTAGTCACTGATTGACAGGAAAAATACTCTTAATTAATTTGTTAATACTGAGTAATTTGAAGTTTTCCCTCTTGTGAATACATAACTCATTATTAAAATGTAGTTAGTTTTATCTGTTTTATATGTTTCTGCATTTGATCAACTTTTGAAACAATAGGTACTGAAAAATAGTACTTGAAAATTCCATTAGATTGGAAAAGTTATTGGGGTATATATTAAGCAGTATTTATGCCTGCTAATGCTAAATGATATGACAAGGCCATGGAAATAGGAACTCACCAAAGAAGAAATACTTACATTTAAATATATAAATACATTAGATAAAATAAATAAATATGATAAATAAAAAAGACAGTCATATTTAATTGATAATCTATCACAGCATTTTACCCATTCTTGTCTACAGCTTTAAAATGTGGCCATAAAGAAGTGTGAATTATTTCTCTATTTCTGAACAAGCCTATTCTGAATGAAAGAAAAGGCATGATCACGTAACAAAAACTAAAAACAAAAACAAGAAAGACACAGTTTTGTATGTCAGCTTTCAGATGTCTAAAATAACAGACAAAATCCTAATATAATAAAAAGAAGTGTTGTTTTATAAGAATATTTAAATTCAAAACATGACTGAGGAAATGTAGGATACCTTCAACCCCAAGAATTATTTTCTGGTTTCTAGGCAGGATTTTATTATGAAAAGGAGGAGAGAACAGTAGTATCCCCATTCAAGATTAATTTATTTTTCTTTCCCAAGTCTTTATTTCAAACACTAAGTGATATAAGCCTAATCTGTACATCACTTTGGACTCCCTATATTATTATTAGAAAATCAAGGATAGGCTTTAAGAATAGGACCAACGACCAGTGAGCAGATAAACAATTTCTTAAAAAGTTGGAACCTAAATTAAAAGTAAAGTCCAAACAATCTGGTGATAGAAGATTGAGGATAAAAGTGGAAGTTTAGTCAAGTTGGAACATACTGAATTGGTGGCAATAGGGATTTCAATGATGAAACTTTTGTAATTAAGTTAAGAAACAAAATTTGAATCATGGAAATATTAATATATTAAGGGCATTGCAAAAATATACAATTCAGAGGACAAAAGTTGATGAGAATAACCCCTGATAATGGAAAATTTTAAGAAAAAACAATGAAGGAAGTTACAAAGGAGCATCTTCTTCTGTATATCATCCAGATCTACTAAAGAGAGATATCCCAATTCTCTATATGATAAAGTTATCCCTGAAATTAAAAGACACTGGTTTCTTACCTGCTCCAAAGGTATGGCTTTCAACAAAGAGCTTTGAACAGAGACTTGACTACTCAGAAGAGTTTGGGAACAACTCTGTGTGCCACTGTTTCATTCAGTGTCTTTGACACTTACTTAGTCTATTTGTTGATTGGTTTTAAAATAAAACCAATCTTCAAAACTACAGCAAGCCTGTGGGTTAATTAATAAAGATGCAATTTGACTTCCAGGTCTGCAACAAGAGAATTTATTAAACAATCTATTCTAAAAGAATGGCTAAAAGAAGTTCTGGAGATGAAGAGAAACAATAAAAGAAGGAGTGTTGGCACATCAAAAAGGATGAAATCACAATACAAAAAGTGAAATCCAGGTGTATACAATAGATTCATAAGTTTTCTAAATTATGTTTCACTTAGAAGAAAAAATTATAACATTATATGATGTGATTCTCAAGATATAGAGGAAATATTTAAGATAACTATTTTCAAGTGGGAAAATGTCAAGGGACCTAAAGGAACATAAGTATTCTATACTTCATTCAAAATGGTGAACATTACTAGACTGTGACTACTTATACAGGCTTAGTGTAATACCTAAGGCAACTATTGAAACATTTTTACAAGTAGACACACTTAGAAACAATTTACATAAATCAAAATGAAATTGTATAAAAATACAAGTAACCAACAGGAAAATAGAAAGAAAAAAATGAACACAGGAAACAAATCTGAAAAATAAAATGTCTAACTCAAGCTCTAATATACCAATAATTACATTAAATGTTAATGATATAAATACAGTAACTAAAAGACAGAGATTGGCAGCAGATTTAAAAACATAAAACAAAAACATTATCCAGCTACATGCTGTGTATAAAAGCTCCCTTCAAATAATGATACAAGTGATACTGATGCAGGATCTAAATATTTTGAACTTAAGAAATATTAGAGATATGGAAAAAATTTTTCATCTTGTTGAATGACACTTATACATCAAGATATTATATTGCTGTTGCACACTGATTACTCTTTAAAGTGTAATATACATACCTAAGGAAAAATGTAAATATACGCCCCTTGAATATCGTAAAATCATAGTCACTCCTTTTATTTCTGTTCTTTCTCGTGCTTAAGATTGTCCAACATCTTGATTAGCTGTGACTTTTTCTTTCAAACTTAGACATTATCATTAATTTTACACAGTAAACATTTTCTTATAATTGCTTCTTCTGATTATTTACTGCATTTCATATTTTCTAAGGAATCACTTTCCATTTTCTTGATGTACAGATTTCTGTTAGTTTTTTGTAGTATAAGCTATCATCTCTTATTTTTATTCTTGAATTGCCATTAAGATGGTTGTAAAGTTTTATGTGAGAATTCCTTCCCCTCTTAAATTTTTGATACTTCTATAATCTTCTATCTTTCACTGTTACTATTGATAATTTTTGTATTTATTTATTACTATTTGTGGGTAAATTGTCTATATACTCTGGATGTTTCAAGATACCTTTGATTTTAATATCCTGTAGTTTTGCTGTTACATGACTTACAATGGATATCATTTTATTTATACTGCTTAGTGTTCATTGTGCTTCCTCAAACTTAAAATCTATCATCATTTCTGGAAATGTTTTGCTTCAAATATACCCCTTTTCATAGTTTTTCTATTATTCTGAGACTCTGATTTCACATATAGTAGACTTCATTCCATCCTCTATTTATCTTCTATTTTATATTTTCTACCTATTTGATTTAATGTTTTGGATTCTGAGAAATGTCTCTAAATGTAATTTTCTGTTCACTATATCTCTTTATTTCTTGTTTTATTTTCTTTGTCCTAAAAGGTTTGTAGTTGTCATTAATTAAAGTTCTATTTTCTTTAATATAGTTTTCTTTTTTCTAGTTTTGATTCCATCTTTTATATATTCTTATACAAAATATTATTGTTTTATATTTTCTACCCAATATTTCCAATACTTATTTGAATTAGCTCTAATTCTGATTAAATAGATAGTATATTAGAACCCCATACAGACTCTCAAGTCCAAAGAAGACCTCACTGGTTCTAAATTAACACTATATTCTATATTTATTTTGTTTTAGGAATTTTAAAAATGAAATAAAATGTGAAATTATTATGACTAGTTTGTCACATTTGAAGTTATTTACCCTATAATAGTATAAGGCAATATATATATTAACAGATATATTAACATTTGTTTTAAAAAATTCTCAACAGTGATAGCAAATAGGAGTGAGACCATAATTGGTTAAATTACTGATCCAAGTTGCTTAATATTTTAACCATATGTAGGATGTGTGTGTGTGTATGTGTGTGTGCTGGTAAGGGGTCTCCAAGTCTAACCCTAGGTTTAATTATCTTCTAGGAGGATTCACAGGACCCTCCTAGAAGTATATATTCATACTCACAGCTATGATATATTATGATGAAAGATACAAAGTAAAAAGAAAAGATAACAGATCCATGGAACAAAATTTAGAGAAAACCAGGTGCAAACTTCTAAGAATCCTCTCCCAGTGGAGTCATATATAATATACTTAATTCCTTTAGTAACCAGGTGTGACAACACATGAATTATTATCTACCAGGGAAACTCATCAGAGACTTAGTGCCGAGAGATTTTTGGGGGGGACTGTTCATATGGTCACCCTTTGCATAATATGGACCACATTTAAAGACTATGAGTAGGAAAGTAGGTGTTCAGAATAAAACCTCATTTTAGGAATACAATGTACTTAGTGGGAACCACTCTTATTAGTTACTAGGAAGGTAGGTATGGCCCCATTATTTAAGTTTTCAGACATCTGTGAAAAGAGCCAACTTTGCAAGCATATGTCTCAAAATAGTAGTCTCAGGTCTTCTATGTTAACTATTTCCTGTGTTGTGTGTACCTATGTCCTTCTTGCTTTGATTTTCACTGAGAAAAAGGACAGGACTTCATGCATTCCCAGAAGCACTTCTACAAAACCACTGTTTATATACCCATAGGCTCTCTTTCCCTTCTTATTACTCATGATGGACCAACCGTGGTTCTCTCTAAGGCCAACTTCTCTGCCTGAGGGCCATATTCTATCTACTACCATTCCTCCCTATTATTCTTAACATATGAAGATCTCATAATATTCCTATTCCTATCTAAAAGACAATAAACAACTAATATTGAGTAAGTGTAAGAATCCTATTACCAAATCATCTTTAAATCATCAGAATAAATACCACATTAAAATTTTCTTTTGCTAAAAGAAATTTCCTTAAAGAAATTTCCTTATTTTTGAAAATTTAAACTTAATTTTACAAAGGTAGAGTTTGTATTATCTAAATAGCTAATTGAAATGTAATAAAAATGACGTATATTGTTATTGAGTTAATCTGTGAAATTTGAATCATATGTATATGTGTATATATATATATATATATATATATATATATATATATATCCACTTAAAACCTTTAAAATGAAACAGAATTGAGTTCAAATCATGACTCTGCCACCAAGCCATTATGTTTCTAAGTCTAGGAAATACATTAAATTCTATAAAGTTCAAATCCTGTAACATGAAAATTATCTGGTATATACATGCTAGTGAAAGTGTTTGTGAGTGACAATGTATACTCTACTATTATTGACATAAAGCTTGGGGTATCATGTTTTACTCTGTATTTTCTTCTGATCCTTGCACACTTCCTCACAAAATGTTTTCATAGCTGATGATGACTGAAATATTAAAATATGTTAGTGGTGTTTTGTATTAAAGACTCTGACCTTTGACTCAGCATTATGTTCATTCAGCTTTTAGCAGTTAGATTTGAAGGGCACATGTGAACTCCTTGATTGAATCTTGATTTACCCCTGGTGACACTATCTGCTGGAGCTTTTTATTTTTATGAGCATCTTGGTAAACTATATGCCTATCGTCTTTTTATTTTTGTGTACTGTGTTTGTAGCAAAGCACATTTTTAATATAGCTACCCTGTGGATAATGGACATTAGAATACTTTTCTTTTATTCATTCTTTATCAGAAGGTTAGGCTCTGTTACTATTCCAGCAAGGGTTTTTAAAAGCATCTTGATTGAAATAGATTAATTTAAAATCCAGGTTGAAAAACAGAGGTGCAATAAAATATTTATTCAGAAACAGCTTCTTTATTTCTACAAAAAACTTGAATTTAATCTACAGGTTTGGAGGGAAGTTTTCTGTGTAGAGGTCTTGTAAATATTCTTATAAGATTAACTTTAAGTGTTTTGTGATGCTTAATCTTTTTATAAAGGGCATTCACTTTTAATTTCAATTTTCAAATATCCATTTCTAGCACATAGATATAAAATTAACCTATAAATATTGCTTTTGTATCTTCTTAATGTATTAAGCCCAAGTATCACCTATTAACTCCTGTACCATTTTGGAAAGCCCATGGGATTTTTATATAAAGATTTAAATAAACTATCCAAAAAAAGAAATGTAAAATAAAAAGAGATTGGAAAAAGGGATATATTATTATTAAACTGCAGATAAAGATCAAGTGGCCTAATATGTATGGCAATAGCAAATTTGGGAAAAAAATGTAACTACACAGACATAAGCTCAAAGTATTCCAAACAGAAAGACACAAAGATAATCAGTCCAGTGCAGCTCATAATCAAGTTGATGAACAAAACTGAGGGAGAAAAAATCTTGAAAGCAAGTAGAAGGGAAAAAATGTACACAAGAGAAAATTATGAATAAAGGCACATATCTTTTGAAATCCTGTAACCCAAAAGACAGTAGAATAACATCTATAAAGTGTTCAAAGAAAAATATTTTACATAAAATTTTATATTCAGTGAAAATATCTTTCTAAAATAAAGATATTTACAACAGGACAAAATATTCACATCCAACAAACCCATCATATGAGAAATATTAAATAGATTTCTTGTGGCAGAAAGAAAATAATTGGAGATAAAAATTTAAATCTACATAAATAAGTGAAGAATTACAGAGCTTCTAAACGTGGATATATATATGAGACAATATTTCCTTATTAAAACTTTCATTATAAGGTAATTTACTGTTTAAATTAAAAACTAAAACAATATGCATTAAAAATTTATAACATGTTGAAATGAAATATATAACAATTGTACAAAGGATGTGAAAGAGGAAATGCAACTATAATTTGTAAGATTTTTATACTATACATATATATATATATATAAAACCTTATTTGAAGTTAGAGTAATAAATAAAACATACATATTATAAACCCTAAAGCAATTACTAAAACAAAACAAACATATAATTAACAAGCTAATAGTAGAAATAAAACAAAATTTAAAGTAAATAACCAACTAATCCAAAGTGAAACATGTAAAGAAGGAGGAAGAGAAAGAGGAAGAGGAGGTAAAGAGCATAAAGCAGAGATACAGAGATGAAACAAATAGTAAGATCATAAATTTAAATCTGTTTCATACATGAATCAGCCTAGAGATTCAGGTTAAAGATGTTTAGTTGGATGCCATCACTATATAGAATTGAATCCATATTAATGGATGAGATTGCTTAGTTTGAATTAATAGAGTCAGAAAGAAACACAGCCTAAAATCAAGCCTTGTTAACCACCAATATTAAATGGCTAGATAGAAGTAGATGAGTATGCAAAGGTAACTTAAAATAGTCAAAGGCAGAAATACAGAAAGATCAGGCACTTTAGATGTCAACGTAAGAAGTTATTTTCAGGAAGGAGTTGGAAATAAATATCAAAATCACAATTACCAGAGTAATAATCATTAATCCCTAATGGTGATTGTTCATGATAGAATATGCATTATTTACAGTTGCATGTCATGACTGGCTTATGGATATAAAAAGTGGCCTTCAAAGGCAGAGCCAAGATGGCGATGTGAGTAGAGCAGTGGAAATCTCCTCCCAAAACCATATATATTTTTGAAAATAAAACAGAGACAACACTTTTTAAAAGAGAGACCAGAAGACACAGGACAACAGCCAGACCACATCCACACCTGTGAGAACCCAGTGCCTCACAAAGGGGGTAAGATACAAGCCATGGCCAGGCAAGAACCGAGCGTCCCACACCCCAGCTCTGGGTGGGAGGAGAGGAGTCCGAGTGGGGAGGGAGAGGGAGCCAAGGACTGCTAAATAGCCAGGCCTAGCAATCTGCACCAGAGCGCAGGCACAGTGCATGCGTGGGGTGCTGGAAACTAGGGAAACAGGACAATAACACCTGTGAGCAGGTCCCCACAGCTGGCACCTTGGGGACAAAGAAAAGTGAGCCCTTTATGGAAGTCTTAAAGGGACAGGGACCCCACCACTGGACGGAAGCGTCCTGGGACACATAGTCCAATGGCAGAGAATCTGGGGAACTCTGGGCACTCTAACCCCCTGGGTAGCAAAGAGCACGGAGGCCCCTCAAGGAGATAAATAGCCTCCCGGCCGTTCCTCCTCCAATGCTGCTCCATTATAGCAGAGCACCAGCCCGAGGCAGGTCACGCTCAGAGCAACAGCAGAGATAAACTCTATAGTGGCCAGGCAAGAATCAGAAGCCCCATCTGCACCCAGCTACCCAGTACAATCCACTAGAGATCACTGTTCTCCCAGGAGAGGAAGGCCATAAAACAACAAGAAGGGAAGTTCTTCCAGCCATCACTCATGCCAGCTCTGCAAACTATCTCTATCACCATGAAAAGGCAAAATTTTAGGCAGACCAAGATAACACAGACAACACCTGAGAAGGAGACAGACCTAACCAGTCTTCCTGAAAAAGAATTCAAAATAAAAATCATAAACATGCTAACGGAAATGCAGAGAAATATGTAAGAGCTAAGGGATGAAGTCCGGAGGGAGAATACAGACATTCGGAGGGAGATTACAGATGTCCAGAAGGAGATTACAGAAATGAAACAAACTCTGGAAGGATATATGAGCTGAATGGATAGGATGCAAGAGGCCATTCACGGAATAGAAATCAGAGAACAGGAACGCATAGAAGCTGACACAGAGAGAGATAAAAGGATCTCCAGGAATGAAACCATATTAAGAGAACTGTGTGACCAATCCAAAAGGAAAAATATCCATATTATAGAGATACCAGAAGAAGAAGAGGGAGAAAAAGGGATAGAAAATATCTTTGAAGAAATAATTGCTGAAAACTTCCCCAAACTATGGGAAGAAATAATAGAACAGACCATGGAAATACACAGAACTCCCAACAGAAAGGATCCAAGGAGGACAACACCAAGACACATAATAATTAAAATGGCAAAGATCAAGGACAAGGAAAGAGTTTTAAAGGCAGCTAGAGAGAAAAAGGTCACCTATAAAGGAAAACCCATCAGGCTATCATCAGATTTCTCAACAGAAACCTTACAGGCCAGAAGAGAATGGCATGACATATTTAATGCTATGAAACAGAAGGGCCTTGAACCAAGAATACTGTATCCAGCATGATTATCATTTAAATATGATGCAGGGATTAAACATTCAGAGACAAGCAAACGTTGAGGGAATTTGCCTTGCACAAATCACCTCTACAGGGTATTTTAGAGGGACTGATCTAGATGGGAGCACTCCTAAGACTAAACACATGTCACCAGAGAAAATAAAATCATAGCAAAGAAAGCAGACCAACCAAATACTAACTAAAGGCAAAAAAATAAAATCAACTACCCACTAAAAGCAGGTAAAGGAAACACGAAAGAGAACAGAATAAAACAACCAACATGTAAAGAATGGAGGAGGAGGAATAAGAAGGGAGAGAAGAAAAGAATGTACAGATACTATATATAAAAGCTCAAAAAGTGAGCCAAGTTAGGCAGTAAGATACTAAAGAAGCTAACCTGAACCTTTGGTAACCATGAATCTAAAGCCTGCAATGGTAATAAGTACATATCTTTCAAAAGGCACCCTAAATGTAAATGGACTGAATGCACCAATCAAAAGACACAGAGTAACAGAATGGATAAAAAAGCAAGATACATCTATATGCTGCTTACAAGAAACTCACCTCAAACCCAAAGACATGCACAGACTAAAAGCCAAGGGATGGAAAAACATATTTCATATTTCAGGAAAACTACAGAGAGAAGAAAGCAGGGGTTGCAGTACTAGTATCAGACAAAATAGACTTCAAAACAAAGACAGTAACAAAAGATAAAGAAGGACATTACATAATGATAAAGGGCTCAGTCCAACTAGAGGATATAATCATTCTAAATATATACGCACCCAACACAGGAGCACCACCATGTGTGAAACAAATACTAAGAGAACTAAAGGGGGAAATAGAATGCAATGCATTCATTTTAGGAGACTTCAACACGCCACTCACCCCAAAGGATAGATCCACTGGGCAGAAAATAAATAAGGACACTGAGGCACTGAACAACACACTAGAACAGATAGACCTAATAGATATCTATAGAACTCTACATCCAAAAGCAACAGGATATACATTCTTCTCAAGTGCACATGGAATATTCTCCAGATAGACCACATACTAGGCCACAAAAAGAGCCTCAGCAAATTCCAAAAGATTGAAATTCTACCAACCAACTTTTCAGACCACAAAGGTATAAAACTAGAAATAAATTCTACAAAGAAAACAAAAAGACTCACAAACACATCAAGGCTTAACAACATGCTCCTAAACAATCAACAGATCAACAAACAAATTAAAATAGAGATCAAGGAACATATGGAAACAAATGACAACAACACAAAGCCCCAACTTCTGTGGGTTACAGTGAAAGCAGTCTTAAGAGGAAAGTATTTAGCAATCCAGGCACACTTAAAGAAGGAATAACAATTCCAAACGAATAGTCTAACATCACAATTATTGAAATTGGGAAAAGAAAAACAAATGAGGCCTAAAGTCAGCAGAAGGAGGGACATAATAAAGATCAGAGAAGAAATAAACAAAATTGAGAAGAATAAAACAATAGCAAAAATCAATGAAACCAAGAGCTGGTTCTTTGAGAAAGTAAACAAAATAGGTAAGCCTCTAGCCAAACTTATTAAGAGAAAAAGAGAATCAACACACATCAACAGAATCAGAAATGAGAATGGAAAAATCACGACAGACTCCACAGAAATACAAAGAATTATTAAAGACTACTATGAAAACCTATATGCTAAGAAGCTGGAAACCTAGAAGAAATGGACAACTTTGTAGAAAAATACAACCTTCCAAGAATGACCAAGGAATAAACACAAAAGTTAAACAAACCAATTACAAGCAAAGAAATGGAAACGGTAATCAAAAAACTACCTAAGAACAAAACCCCCAGGCCAGATGGATTTACTTTGGAATTTTATCAGACATACAGAAGAGACATAATACCTATTCTCCTTAAAGTTTTCCAAAAAGTAGGAGAGGAGGGAATACTCCCAAACTCATTCTATGAAGCCAACATCACCCTAATACCAAAACCAGGCAAAGACCCCACCTAAAAAGAAAACTACAGACCAATATCCCTGATGAACGTAGATGCAAAAATACTCAACAAAACATTAGCAAACTGAATTCAAAAATACATCAAAAGGATCATATATCATGACCAAGTGGGATTCCTCCCAGGGATGCAAGGATGGTAAAACATTCGAAAATCTTTCAACATCATTCATCACATCAACAAAAAGAAAGATAAAAACCACATGATCATCTCCATAGATGCTGAAAAAGCATTCAACAAAATTCAACATCCATTCATGATAAAAACTCTCAACAAAATGGGTATATAGGGCAAGTACCTCAACATAATAAAAGCCAGATATGATAAACCCACAGCCAACATCATACTGAACACTGAGAAGCTGAAAGCTTTTCCTCTGTGATCGGGAACAAGACAGGGATGCCCACTCTCCCCACTGTTATTTAACATAGTACTGGAGGCCCTAGCCATGGCAATTAGACAAAACAAAGACATACAAGGAATCCAGATTGGTAAAGATGAAGTTAAAATGTCACTATTTGCAGATGACATGATATTGTACATAAAAAACCCTTAAGACTCTACTCCAAAACTACTAGAACTGAAATCAGAATACAGCAAAGCTGCAGGATACAAAATTAACACACAGAAATCTGTGGCTTTCCTATACACTAACAATGTACCAATAGAAAGAGAAATCAGGAAAAGAACTCCATTCACAATTTCATCAAAAAGAATAAAATACCTAGGAATAAACTTAACCAAAGCAGTGAAAGACCTATACCCTGAAAATTACAAGACACTTTTAAGAGAAATTAAAGGGGACACTAATGGAAACTCATCCCATGCTCCTGGCTAGGAAGAATTAATATCATGTAAATGGCGATCCTGCCCAAAGCAATATACAGATTTGATGCAATCCTTATCAAATTTCCAGCAACATTCTTCAATGAATTGGAACAAATAGTTCAAAAATTCATATGGAACCACCAGAGACCCCGAATAGCCAAAGGAATCCTGAGAAGGAAGAATAAAGTGGGGGGAATCTCACATCCCAACTTCAAGCTCTCCTACAAAGCCATAGTAATCAAGACAATTTGGTACTGGCAGAAGAACAGAGCCACAGACCAGTGGAACAGAATAGAGACTCCAAACATTAACCCAAATATATATGGCCAATTAATATACAATAATGAGCCATGGACATACAATGGGGAAATGACAGTCTCTTCAACAGATGGTGCTGGCAAACCTGGACAGCTACATGTGAGAGAATGAAACTGGACCATTGTCTAACCCCATACACAAAAGTAAATTTGAAATGGATCAAAGACCTGAATTTAAGTCATGAAACCATAAAACTCTTAGAAAAAAATACAGGCAAAAATCTCTTAGACACAAACATGAGTGACCTCTTCTTGAACATATCTCCCCAGGCAAGGAAAGGAAAAGTAAAAATGAACAAGTGGGACTATATTAAGCTAAAAAGCTTCTGTGCAGCAAAAAACACCATCAATAGAACAAAAAGGAACCCTACAGTATGGGAGAATATATTTGTAAATGACAGATCTGATAAAGGCTTGACACCCAAAATATATAAAGAGCTCATGCACCTTAACAAACAAAAAACAAATATTCCAATTAAAAAATGGGCAGAGGAGCTGAATAAACAGTTCCCTAAAGAAGAAATGCAGATGGCCAACAGATACTTGAAAAGATGCTCCACATCGCTTGTCATCAGAGAGATGCAAATTAAAACCACAATGGGATATCACCTCACACCAGTAAGGATTGCCATTATCGAAAAGACAAGCAACAACAAATGTTGGTGAGGTTGTGGAGAAAGGGAAACCCTCCTACAATGCTGGTGGAAAAGTAAATTAGTTTAGCCATTGTGGAAAGCAGTATGGAGGTTCCTCGAAATGCTCAAAATAGAAATACCATTTGACCCAGGAATTCCACTTCTAGGAATTTACCATAAGAATGGCAGCACTCCAGTTTGAAAGACAGATGCAGCCCTATGTTTATCATAGCACTATTTACAATAGCCAAGAATTGGAAGCAACCTAAGTGTCCATCAGTAGATGAATGGATAAAGAAGATGTGGTACATATACACAATGGAATATCATTCATCCATAAGAAGAAAACAATCCTACCACTTGCAACAACATGGATGGAGCTAGAGGGTATTATGCTCAGTGAAATAAGCCAAGCGGTGAAAGTGAAATACCAAATGATTTCACTCATCTGTGGATTATAAGAACAAAGGAAAAACTGAAGGAACAAAACAGTAGCAGAATCACAGAACCCAAGAATGGACTAACAGGTACCAAAGGGAAAGGGACTGGGGAGGATGGGTGGGTAGGCAGGGATAAGGTGGGGGAGAAGAAAGGGAGTATTATGATTAGCATGCATAATGGCGGGTGGAAGAAAGTGGAGGGCTGTGCAACACAGAGAAGACAAGCAGTGTTTCTACAACATTTTGCTATGCTGATGGACAGTGACTGTAATCGCGTTTGTGGGGGGGACTTGGTATAGGGGAGAGCCTAGTAAACATAATATTCTTCATGTAATTGTAGATTAATGATAAAAAAGGGAAAAAAAAGGATGATTACTCCCTGATAGGATAAAACTAACTGCAAATCAATGATTAATGCATGCTTTACATGACCTTAATTTGGTCTTTTAAAGGGTATCAGCTATGGAATTACATTTTTCTCATAATATTCCTTTCTCTTAAAAAAAAAAAGCAGTTCCTGTGTGGTGATCTTCAATAGGTTCTTCACAATGGTATAAAGGTCATATCAAAGTGTGGACAAAGGGTTTGTGTTTATACGGAGGATCAAAGCCTAATTTGGCTACCCAGAAAATGAATTAAGATACAATATGAAGAAGAACTTCCAACATCCTCTGGAAGAGTCATTCCAAAAGATGATCATTGAAAAAGTTCAACAAAGATTCTGGCGCTGTTCCAGTTGTAGCTGCATTCATCCCACCGGTTCCTGGACTTGCCATTGGAATGAAGAAGGAGATATCTAAGCTGGCCTGTGCATACAGTAAAACAACAAATTTGACTGGATTTATATTGTCGGAACTCAACCAAGAATTAGGAGAAGTGCAAGTTGTAGCGCTCCAAAATCGTGTGGCTAAAGACTATCAACTGTTAAATGCACATATGGGATGTGAGCATTTTCCAGGAATGTGTTGTTTTAATATGTCTAATTTTTCTCAAACTATTCAAATTCAGTTAGACAATATCCATTATATCATTGATAAGTTTTCACAAATGCCTAGGGTCCCTAACTGGTTTTCTTGGTTTCACTGGATATGGCTGGTAATTGTAGGTCTGCTTTGGTTATGTATCTGTATTCCTATTTTGTTAATGTGTGTACGCAATTTAATTAGTAGTTTGTTAAAACCTATACATGCTTATGTTACTCTACAAGAAGATATGTCAAAGTAATAATCAATCTTCCCATGTTTTCTTCCATCCGCTACTTCTATAGCTTTTCTTCTTCCTTCCTAATTACAACCCTTAAGTAGAATTCGTGCCTCATATCAAAATTACCGAGTATCATAATTCTTTCAAGTGGTAAAGATACCTCAAGACAAATACTGGTCATAGAAGCCACAGGGCATGAATCTGAAAAGAAGTAAAAAGCTAACCTTTTCAAACAATATTGCTTCTCTCTCACTTACCATCTTTACATTTCCCTGTATGGCCCTGGAAGATGACTGGTTAGCCAGAGACGGGTAAGATTCCTCAAGGGAGGAACAACCTAAGACAGGCACAGTCACAGCGGGCCATCAGGTGAGAAATTGGGGATCAACAGAGGTGAGGCTCAGAATCTCAAACCCCCCCCGTTTTGAGAGAAATCTTCTGCATCCATGGATGTTTTGTTGCCCTTGTCTAGCGTGAATTAATACTTAGTCTATAGACACACACCTGATCATCTACATTTGCCCTCTTACAGCAGTAAACTATGTTTTCTACCTTTATCTTGCATCTACCTACCACTTCAGCATTTTATTAAAAAAAAGAAAATAATAATAATAATAATAAGGGAGAAATGTTGGATTCACATATAAATCAAGTATAAAAATCAAACAAATATTCATATTTGACCTGATTGTTTATAGTTCATGATGCGTGATTAAAACCGAAAGTTTCTGTGATGAATGCCCTTGCACTGTTCACCACGTAAGAACTTATTCACTATGTAAGAATTTGTTCACCATGTAAGAACTTGTTCATTATGCTTCAGATGTTTGGAGACTGTTGAGAGTTGGGCTTGGGGTTGATTAATCATTGTGCATTGAGTCCCCTATACAGAATTTTATTGTTGTTAACAACCATTTGATCAATAAATATGAGAGATGCCCTCTCAGAAAAAAAAAAAAAAGAATGTGGGAGCTTGATCTACTACAAAGCCACAGTAATGAAGACAATTTGTTACTGGCACAAGAACAGACCCATAGACCAATGGAAAAGACTAGAGAGCCCAGATACAAACCCAAGCATATATGGTCAATTAATATACAATAAAGGAGCCTTGGATATACAATGAGGAAATGTCAGCCTTTTTGACAACTGGTGGTGGCAAAACTGGACAGCTACATGCAAGAGAATGAAACTGGATTATTGTCTAACCCCATACACGAAAGTAAACTAAAAATGGATCAAAGACCTGAATGTAAGTCATGAAACCATAAAACTCTTAGAAGAAAACAGGCAAAAATCTCTTGAATATAAACATTAGCAACTTCTTCCTAAACACATCTCCTCAGCCAAGGGAAACAAAAGCAAAAATGAACAAGTGGGACTACATCAAGCTAAAAAGCTGCTGTTCAGCAAAGGACACCATCAGTAGAACAAAAAGACATCCCTCAGTATGGTAGAATATATTCGTAAATGACATATCCGACAAGAGGTCAGCATCCAAAATATATAAAGAACTCACATGTCTCAACACCAAAAAGGCAAATAACACAATTAAGAAATGGGTAGAGGATATGAACATACAAGTCTCCAAAAAAGAAGTTCAGATGGCCAACAGGCACATGAAAAGATCCTCCACATCACTAATTATCAAGGCAATGCAAATTAAAACCACAGTGAGATATCACTTCACACCAAACTGGATGGCCAACATCAAAAAGACAAGGAACAACTAATGTTGGCGAGGATGCAGAGAAAGGGGAACCCTCCTACACTGCTGGTGGGAATGTAAATCAGTTCAGCCATTATAGAAAGCAATATGGAGGTTCTTCAAAAAACTAAAAATAGAAATACCATTTGACCCAGGAATTCCACTTCTAGGAATTTACTCAAAGAAAACAAGATCTCAGATTCAAAGAGACATATGCAATCCTGTGTTTATTGCAGCACTATTTACATATGGAAGAAACCTAAGTGTCCATCAGTAGATGAATGGATAAAGAAGAGGTGGTACATATACAGAATGGATTGTTATTCAGCCATAAGAAGAAAACAATTCCTACCATTTGCAACAACATGGATGGAGCTAGAGAGTATTATGCTCAGTGAAATAAGCCAAGTGGAGGAAGAAAAGTACCAAATGATTTCACTCATCTGTGGAGCATTATTACAACAAAGCAAAACTGAAGGAACAAAACAGCAAGCAGATTCACAGACTCCAAGAAGGGACTAGCAGTTACAAAAGGGGAGGTATGTGGGAGGGCAGGTGGGGAGGGAGGGAGAAGGGGATTGAGGGGGATTACGATTAGTAAACATGGTGTGTTGGGGGGTTACGGGGAAGACAGTGTAGCTCAGAGAAGACAAGTAGTGACTCTGGCATCTTACTACGCTGATGGACAGTGACTTCAATGGGTTATGGGTGGGGGACTTGACAATATGGGTGAATGTAGTAACCACAATGTTTTTCATGGGAAACTATTGTAAGAATGTATATCAGTGATACCTTAATAAAAAATAAAATAATAATAATAAATAAAAATTTTTTTTAAAGTTTCAAGAAGAAAAATATATGATCAGTGTAATACAAAACATATCAAGTGCACTTTTAAAAATATTACAGTGTTTAATATTATTGTTTCAATATTGCAAAATGTTTAAATATTAAATTTAATATTAATATATAAATATTTAATATTACAAATATATAATATTTAATGTTATAATTCTTATTATAGATGGAAAGACATTAAATATACAATGTTTGGTATCAAGAAAACATTGTAGGAATCCAGATAATATTCTTACTGATTCCTTATTTTCATCTTGAAATTCAGAACAATTTTAAGGCATAACTTAGAGGGCTTGGAACTTAAAGCAAACTGAATCTTTTCGTCATACATAGATGATTTGGACCAGCATTATTTTAGTCATATGCTGCTTATCTCTCTTAAAGCTGCTTATCTCTCTTAAAGCTTAAGCAATGCTGGACAATTAACTAAAATGCTCTGTGCCTCAGTTTCCTTGCTAGTATAAGAGCCCATTATATTCTTATAGAGCAGCAAGAATTCATGTGTTACTATGTATAATAACATCCTTAGAATAATGCATAGAAAATTATAAGTGCTCAAAAATACTGCTTGTTTTATTTTTACCATTATTACAAGATGTAATAATCACTGATTCATAGTAGTGATTATTTATGATAGGATAAGCATTATTTATAGTTTCATGTTCTAATTGTCTTAATAATAGAAAAGGTGACTATCATATTGCATTTGCTAGTGCTGGCTATAATTTCTATAGTGTAATTTATTAAAGTCTATAAGCTAAGATATAAAGCCACAAGGATAATAGAGAAATATCTTATGTTCTATCCTCAATACTGCCATAAAAATCAGAGCCACTTGGAGGTGGTGTTGGGAGTCATCTACAGCATTGTGTTCTCTTGGTTTAAAATCACAATGAAAACATTCTCTTCTAATTTATCTCCTGCCATTAATATAGCTAATTTATTTTAATGACTGACCTCTGCCAGCATCTAAGAATTCTGCATAGCATTTCCAAATTAATTGATCTAGCCCACTGTTTATAAAAACACTTCAAAACTTTAAGGACTTATTTTGAATTAGAGTTGGAAATATAATTACAAATGAAGATTAATTTCTTAATTTGCTATTGAAAGCCATACACAATTTTATTTTAATTATAATTTCCAAATATATCACTAACTATTCTATAAAATGATATTTTGATTTCAGCCAGACTCTCCTACTCAGTATCTACTAATGAAGTTGCTTGGTATCAAGAAAACATTCACCCCCATGCCAAAACGCTTGGTTTCCTATTCATAGAGTTCACTGTATGTTATTTAATACTTTTCTTCAAGGCCTTCTCAACTTCTCCTATAAATTGACCCAGTAACTATAGGCTACAAAGTGCTCTCTCACTCTTTTAACCCTCTCCCAACCCCAAACTCATATATATATATATATATATGTATATATATATGACACACATACACAGGTATCTTTCAATACTCTGCAATATAAAAACAGTGCTTGGAATCACTACACTCTTAGTCATGTTGAGCTTCTATAACAAAGTATTATAGACTGGGTGCCTTATAAACAGACAATTTATTTCTCATAGTTCTGGAGACTGGAAAGTCAAAGATCAAGATTCCAGGAGATTTGGTGAGGACCTGGTTCCTGGTTCATAAGTAGCTGTCTTCTTGCTGTGTCCTCACGTGGCAGAAGGGGTGAGGGGACTCTCTCGAGTCATTTTTGTGAGGGAGCTAATCCATCACCTTCATGACCTAATCACCTCCCAAATGCCCCACCTTATACCATCACATTGAGGGTTAGGATTTCAACATCAAATATAGAGGGAAAAGTAGTACCCAGTACAAGTAATTAAAAAGAGGTTTACTCAGTCAAGTATTACAGGACTGAAATTTATTCCTAACCCCTGGTATAGCAATACCGGTGGATAAAATATTAGAATAATTCCATACCAGTTTGCAAAAAAGTGCTCCTCTTCGCCTCTGAATATCCTCTCTGCTTCCCTGACTTTCCCTCAGAATGTTATGAAGAACTAAGTTACAAGAGTGTTACTGCTTAACATGGCAGGGAACTCCCAGAACCTGCTTTAGCATTTCCACCTTTCTGTTCTGATTGATTGATGTTTTTGTCATGCCTCATGTTAAGTATTTTGAGTATATACTTGAGGGAAAGTGCATTTTATTGAGATTGCCATGCAGTCAAGAATATACAGGAAAAAAATGAATTCTGAGATGCAGACAATGCATAGAGACAAGTATTCCAGATCAGGCAATTAGAGATTAAAGATTTAGGTAAGTAAAGATAGGCTTCATGGTGACTATACAGCATAGTTTAATGTAGAAAAATCTAGACAAATATCTGATATTACTGTTATGACTCTGAGTGCCTGGACGTAACTGATAAGAAGAAAACAGATTTCACAGCCTAAAACTGAGGTTGCATTGACTAGAATATGGCAGAAATCAGGTTAGTTGATATATCCCTTAGGAAAGATAGTGAAAGGTACTATTGCCTACATTTAGGGGTCCTTGCAACTTGCGGGTGGGGGATTCCTGGAGGAAACAAACGCACATGTCAGATGATGAGCTCCTTGTCAGGATCAGAGCTGTGTTGGTTTGCTCCAGGATATGTCAGGCAGCTATAATTGGAGTCATAACGAAATTTTGTGATAGTTCCCCAAAATTCATTCAGTCTATGCCTAGGACAAACAGGTAACTTAAATAGGGATGTGGTAGGAATTATTACCCATATATCATTCCCTAGGAACATTTTTCTAATGTATGATTAGTATCACAGCCAGGGTTGATAACTCATATTATTATAGCATACATTGTGATGATTCAATAAAGCCTATAGGACACAAAGGGTTTGAGGGATAAATAGATAAATATATACAATTTCCCTATAGTAATTATATAGCCTATATATTGATGTAATATACAGTACATTATAATTTTCAGATGGATTATAATTTTAAAAGTAAAAGCACAAGAAAATTAGAAACATAATTTAAAATATCTTATTTATCTTGAGAGATATGTGATTTTTCTAAGCAAGACAAAAAAAGAAACTATGTAAAACAGACAAACATATGTAAATATGCTCATATAGTTTGGAACCTAATCCATAAATATAATGAAAGCATACTTGTAAGGTAGAAAATTATTTCAAATTTAAGATCCAAAAGGTTAATAAATAAATACAATGGTTCTCAGCTGAATCTACTAGTATTCAGATAATCAAGACTGACCAAAAATATATATGATGATCTTCTATTTAATTGTGTTAGGGAGAAATGAATAGTTTCATACATTGATGAAAAGAGAATGTCTATTTCTATGTCCCTTTTAGCATGGGTGTGGCAAATATATTAAAGTCAGCCATTCAGTACTTTTAAATGCACTTTTGTGAATTTTTTCTATAAATATAATACCAGCATTATATATAAATATATCTCCAAGGCAAAGATTAATAAGTTGCTTATATGTATATTTTAATTTTCCTAGTAACAACAGCCCATATTATTTTTATTTTTGGTATCTTAATCTATAACTACATGAAGAACATTATGTTTACTAGGCTCCCCCCTTCACCAAGTCTCTCCCACACACCCCATTACAGTCACTGTCCATCAGCGTAGTTAGATGTTGTAAAATCACTACTTGTCTTCTCTGTGTTGCACAGACCGCCCTGTGCCCCCCCCACACTCTACATGCTAATCGTAATGCCCCCTTTTTTTTCCCCCACCCTTGTCCCTCCCTTCCCACCCATCCTCCCCAGTCCCTTTCCCTTTGGTAACTATTAGTCCATTCTTGGGTTCTGTAATTCTGGAGCTGTTTTCTTCCTTCAGTTTTCCTTTGTTTTTATACTCCACAGATGAGTGAAATCATTTGGTACTTGTCTTTCTCTGTCTGGCTTATTTCACTGAGCATAATACCCTCTAGCTCCATCCATGTTGTTGCAAATGGTAGGATCTGTTATTTTTATGGCTGAGTAATATTCCATTGTGTATATGTACCACTTCTTCTTTATCCATTCATCTACTGATGGACATTTAGGTTGCTTCCATATCTTGGCTATTGTAAATAGTGCAGCGATAAACATAGGGGTGCATCTGTCTTTCAAACTGGAGTGCTGTATTCTTAGGGTAAATTCCTAGAAGTGGAATTCCTGGGTCAAATGGTATTTCTATTTTGAGCATTTTGAGGAACCTCCATACTGCTTTCCACAATGGTTGAACTAATTTACATTCCCACCAGCAGTGTGGGAGGGTTCCCCTTTCTCCAAAACCTCGCCAACATTTGTTGTTGCTTGTCTTTTCGATGATGGCGATCCTTACTGGTGTGAGGTGATATCCCATTGTGGTTTTAATTTGCATTTCTCTGATGACAAGTGATGTGGAGCATCTTTTTAAGTGTCTGTTGGCCATCTGCATTTCTTCTTTAGAGAACTGTTTATTCAGCTCCTCTGCCCATTTTTTAATTGGAATATTTGCTTTTTGTTTGTTGAGGTGTGTGAGCTCTTTATATATTTTGGATGTCAACCCTTTATTGGATCTGTCATTTATGAATATATTCTCCCATACTGTAGGATACCTTTTTATTCTATTGATGGTGTTCTTTGCTGTACAGAAGATTTTTAGCTTGATATAGTCCCACTTGTTCATTTTTGCTTTTGTTTCCCTTGCCCGGGGAGATATATTCATGAAGAAGTCACTCATGTTTATGTCCATGAGAATTTTGCCTCTGTTTTTTTCTAAGAGTTTTATGGTTTCATGACTTACATTCAGGTCTTTGATCCATTTCAAATTTACTTTTGTGTATGGGGTTAGACAGTGATCCACTTTCATTCTCCTACATGTAGCTGTGCAGTTTTGATAGCACCATCTGTTGAAGAGACTGTCATTTCCCCATTGTATGTCCATGGCTTCTTTATCAAATATTAATTGACCATATATGTTTGGGTTAATGTCTGGAGTCTCTATTCTGTTCCACTGGTCTATGGCTCTGTTCTTGTGCCAGTACCAAATTGTCTTGATTACTCTGGCTTTGTAGTAGAGCTTGAAGTTGGGTAATGAGATCCCCCCCACTTTATTCTTCCTTCTCAGGATTCCTTTGGCTATTCAGGGTCTTTGGTGTTTCCATATGAATTTTTGAACTATCTGTTCCAGTTCATTGAAGAATGCTGTTGGTAATTTGATAGGGATTGCATCGAATCTGTATATTGCTTTGGGCAGGATGGCCATTTTGACGATATTAATTTTTCCTATCCAGGAGCATGGGATGAGTTTCCATTTGTTAGTGACCTCTTTAATTTCTCTTAAGAGCATCTTGTAGTTTTCAGGGTATAGGTCTTTCACTTCCTTGGTTAGGTTTATTCCTAGGTATTTTATTCTTATGATGCTATTGTGAATGGAATTGTTTTCCTGATTTCTCTTTCTATTAGTTCATTGTTAGTGTATGGGAAAGCTACAGATTTCTGTGTGTTAATTTTGTATCCTGCAACTTTGCTGAATTCCGATATTAATTCTAGGAGTTTTGGAGTGGAGTCTTTGGGTTTTTTATGTACAATATCACGTCATCTGCAAATAGTGACAGTTTACCTTCTTCTTTACCAATCTGGATTCCTTGTATTTCTTTGTTTTGTCTAATTGCCGTGGCTAGGACCTTCATTACTATGCTGAATAACAGTGGGGAGAGTGGGCATCCCTGTCTTGTTCCCGATCTGAGAGGAAGAACTTTCAGCCTCTTGCTGTTCAGTATGATGTCAGCTGTGGGTTTATCATATATGGCCTTTATTATGTTGAGGTACCTGCCCTCTATGCCCATTTTGTTGAGCGTTTTTATCATGAATGGATGTTGAATTCTGTTGAATGCTTTTTCAGCATGTATGGAAATGATCATGTGGTTTTTGTCCTTCTTTTGGTTGATGTGGTGGATGATGTTGATAGATTTTCAAATGTTGTTCCATCCTTGCATCCCTGGGACGAATCCCACTTGGTCATGGTGTATGATCCATTTGATGTATTTTTGAGTTCAGTTTGCTAATATTTTGTGGAGTATTTTTGCATCTACGTTCATCAGGGATATTGGTCTGTAGTTTTCTTTTTGGTGGGGTCTTTGCCTGGTTTTGGTATTAGGGTGACGTTGGCTTCATAGAATGAGTTTGGGAGTATTCCCTCTTCTTTTATTTTAATTAAAAAAGAATACCTGAGGAGATATTAAAAACATTCACAGTAGTTTTTCTAATAGAGTCCCAAGAGATAGGATTTTACAAAATGACAAATATGTTATTATTCTGGTTTCTTTAAGTGTGGAAAATGGAGTAAAAGAATTAATAATTTCATATGTACAAATGGGAAATGTAGTGTTTTAAAACCAAGTTTCTTTAAATTTCAAAAATCATAATATAGATTTATTCTATTAGAAAATACATCAAGTCCCAAAGATATATGAAATTTTGCTGCCTTCTAATTAGTTTGAAATGTATTGTTAATTTTTCATGGAAAAAATATGAGTGACATGCAATGATTTTGAGGGTACATAATTATCTTTTATTCATTCAGAACTTTTCTATCTTGCTTTGGAAAAGGAGAAGTAATTCCTATACAAATAAATGAAATATGGACAAATTAGCCCCAAATGCCCCTAGCTCATGCTGCCCAGGCCGTCTCTGCCTCTTAATTAGTAGATAATAGCCAACTGATGTGAGGCCTCCAGAGTGCCCACAGGATGAGCATCACAGTTCTACAAGAAAGAATTCAGTGTATTGTTAGGAGCTTAAAGAGAATTCACAAAACTTCTAGTATATGCAGAATTTTGCCTGAAAGACTGACACTTCAGTTAAACTTCTTAATTTCCAGTCTGTATGAATATTGGAATTCTTTAGGAATCAGTAGTGTTACATGTGAATATATTTTTCATGTAATCATATTAGTCACTTAAATTGTTATGAGGTATGACTCTAAATAAGTGATCACAAACTACAGCTTTAGATCATGCAAACCCAGTTATCAATGATTCAGATTAAAGTTAAAGAACTGTTTTATAATCATGCTGCCCCTTCCTTGCAAATGATATAAACTAGAGTGACTGTATACCTTAATTATCTGATATGTATATTCTAGATTTTATGTTGTTTCTGTAAAATTATATGTACTTTAGGAGTTGAAGATTCCCCACCTATGAAATATTGAAAGGTATAGAGTGCAATATGAATGCAATTCCAAAGCAAGTTCTAGGAAAAAAAAAAGAATAATAGGAATTAGGGCATAACCTGTTAAATAAACACCCTGAAGGAAATATGACACCCAGCTGTATGTGTTCATTCATCAACAAACATTTGTGGAACATTTTTTCTATCCACCAGTGCTAAGGGCAGTTCTAAGTGCTAGGAGTACACAAGCCCCAAAACTGCAATGTAGAGAAAATGGAAATTTATGGCCAGGGTTTTCACCTCACCTGATTATAATATCCTCCACTGTATATATATTTAGCTTACTTGCATACCCATGGGCGGCAGGACGTTTACTAAAGAGCTGCGGAGAGCAGTCGTGGAGGTGCCGGCCTAGGCGAGGGGTGGAGAGGAAACACATGCACCTGGAGGTAACTGGTTGGGTGTTTTCCAGTCACCACAGAGACCCACCCACAGACTTTCTCCCTGTGCTAGGGGTAGGGAGGGGAGAGCAGAAAAAGCAGTGCCAGCAGAGAAGCGGAGAGCTTAGGCGGAGGAGAGAGAAAGCAGGAAGGAGAAGCCACCTGTGCTGAGCAGGAGAGAATGGAGGTGCAGCGGGAGCCTCCAGTGGAGCCAGGTGCTGTGGAGCAGGAGGAAGCACCCAGGCAGCGCGCGGCTGGAGCCCGACCAGAGGCTGCTGACCAGAGACTGTCTTGGCCGCTTGTACATACATAGCCGGGGAACCACAGTGAGAATAAACAGTTTGAGTCCCTTCTATCCCCTGACTTTCTGTTGTCTCTATTCAGTCTCACTGAATTCCTAGTCAACTTGCCCGGAGTGGGGAGCCCTCTCCTCTATGAGCAGCATCCACCCTCAGAGAAGTTTTCACACAAGCAGGGGAGAATATAAGGGAAATGAGCACACACATCGTTAAGTGTGTATTACATGTATGGACATTGTATTTATAAAATTGTGGTTGATTTAAGTGTTAAGGAGAAAAATAAAGCAGAAAAAAGGGAATAGAACTGTATGGGGTAGGTGAAGCTTTTACAATTCTGGGTTAGGTTAATCTAAGAAAAGTGACATTTAAGTAAAGATTCAAGGAAGTAAGGGAAGCAAACATGTGGGAAAAGAGAATTTCACGGAAAGAGAGAGCAAGGGCAAAGGATCTGAGTGGGTGGTGTGCCTGGTACATTCAATAAATAGTAAGAAAGCCTGTGGTTTTTGAACAGCATCTGCAGAGGGAAATAATAAAATACCATTTGTGTGGTAAATTAAACATTTTTAAAAACTGACAAAGACTTTCGCTGACCAGACCTCAGTCTGGCTCCTTTTCTAACTGGGCCTCACTTTTGGACTTGGATCTCAAGAGCAAGAATCCTGCTAAATCAGTTTTAAGGAGAATTCCCCACTCTTAAAATCTGATCACCCTGTGTATCTGAATCAATTCCTCACTCCCACATCCCCGAGGCGATACGTGATCCCCCTAGCTTACCTTTAGCAAAAATTCTGTTAGATCAATTTAGTAAGAATTGATGTCTCCTACCCTCCATGTCCCCTATTACTTACTGGTTTTCCATCCACTGACCCTGACCTCCCAGCCCCTCCACAGGTAACCTGCCCCTTAACTGTGAACCCCACTGCTCTTGTTGTATCTGCGGTGGAGCCCACCTCTCTCCCCTGTTGCGGCAGTCTTGACACCTGCCACAAGCTTTGAATACAGTCTGCCTCTTTTAATAAATGTCAGAACATTTTTTCTCTAACAGGGTCATTTTCAATGTTAATGTGTATATTGACTTTAAAAAACTAAAGATAACCTATAATGATCCAATAAAATCAAAGTGAACTTAGGGAGAGAAGTGAAAACTTATAATTTTAAAAATAATAAAACTGTGTATGTTGGGATACATAGGCTCAGTCGCTATAATTCCCAGCATTTATTTTTCTTGACCTTAGGAATAATCCAAACAAAAAAGTTAAAAACTTAACATATACAGTTGACTGTAAAAAATAATATATGTGTAAATATAGCACTTAAACATATTAACCACTGAATAAAAGAAATACTCCATTTATAAAGAAAGATACCAGATTGGATGTTGCTGGATTGGGAAAATTTAAGGACTGCTATTAAGAGGAAATTAGTTGTTTCAAAGGAGGTATTAAGGTGGTTCACACTAGGGGTCTGATTTTTAAAATGAACTCAAATCATGAAGTGAATACTTCTCAAGAGAAAGAGAAAAAAAAATGTAAGTCTCACCCATCGCTGATCAAACGGAAATCTCAATGGCAAAGTATAGGAAAAAAAGTGCTGAACCTAAAGTGTACGCTAAAAGGCCAAGGAAACAAAATATATGCATGGGTTAATGAATAAAGCCAGAGAGAAGCATTTGCACAAGTATTAATAAGGAGCCAAGCCTTTCATATAAATCAATTGATGCAAACTGTAGGCAAGGACTGAAGATTTACAGTGTATGAATTCTAGGAAGTAAGAATGCTAAAACACACTCGTAGGATTTCAGCCCAGAATTTCTGCACATGAGAATGGTGCAGAAAACACAGAAAGAGGCTGGACTGCACCACAGAAGCAATCACTTAGATGCTTAGCTCCATGGTTAATGAAGCGAGGAACTGAAAGTATGTAACAGAATCCCATTATATAGCCTTTGTAACTGGTGCAGACAGGATTCCTGCACAATAAAGCAACAGTATACACCAGTAAATGGTCTTCTGTGTATATGGGCTTAATTCTAGAGTTTGGATTATCTTTGAAAATTTACTTGACTTTATTGAAAATCCTGATTAAAGAGTCCCTCTTTTTGTTCTTATCAACAGTGTCCTGCTCAGAGTGATCTCTGCCTGACACTACAGTCAAAATTCTGGCTTCCAAAATGAGTGAAAATAATAGGTTTTATTTCTAAATACCACTGCCCTACTGTGCTTTTTATAGTACCCTGAGAACAGTTTTCAAAGTGATCAATTGTTTTGAATGGTGTACAGATAGCCTGTTCAACCTCATCTCAACCTACTTGTGAACCAGGTGGCTCATGGAACAATTAATTCAATTAAAGTACTTTTATTAATGAATAAGTTTCTCATTACATGTTGATTAAAAGTTCTGCAGTTTCTCACAGAAGTGATTAAAGACATAATAACTCACATGTGTTCTTTTAAACAATTACACTTATTGAACAAAAGTTAAAAAGTTGAACTTTTCACTAATCAACATGAAAATTATTCTTCCATTTCCTGTTATGATAATTGATGATTGGAACCAAGAGGATGTTAAAAGTGAGATGACAATGTAAACTTTGCATATATGGCTTAGGTCTTTTGCTGTTCTAATTTGTTATAAGGATTTGTCTGGTACTCCTAGTACATTAGGACATCTACCTTCCAACACGGCAACTGGGGAAGCTATAAATTTGGGAGTACAGTTGTCTCATTTATCTCACGAAAATTCTTGGTGACATAGCTGGTAGTTTCTGCTATTACTGCTAGCTGTATATTCTTGAAAATTGTAACCCCAAAGCAGTGTTTTTATCCCTAAAGGGAAAAGGTTTACATTCATGCATAGGCTCCAAGCCAACAACTCATCCCTTCTCAGCCTTGAGTGGAGGTGGGTGTAGTTGATAATCAGAGTCCTGGAAATGATTTCATAGTTTAGTTGGTTTTAACATACCTCAGTTATATCTGGCATCTTAAAGTTCCAAAGCTCCTTCATCCTATATGCTGAGTCTGGAGTATCTCAAAATTTCCCCTTAGAGCTCTAAAGACTTCCTAACATTGCTGCCAATAAAAGCTCTTTTAGACTCAATATAAAACCACTAGTCCTGTCAAAATGAGGCTAACCTTGAAGCTGTCCTTATTGTGAGGGCAGTCATGGCCTCAATACCTTCTACAGGTCTTTTATTAATCTCTCCTTCTGTGTATAAAATCAGCTCACTTGAAGATTTTGGTACCCATTTCCCTAAGACTGGGTCAAAGGGCAAATTAGAGGGACTACTCAGTATCAAGCTCTAAAGCATCTGTCCTTGATGGTGATTACTGAATTAATTCAAATGACTTCATAGTTCTGTGTTTAATCAAAATTAATGAATTCATCACCAGTGCACTGATTTATTTGTGATTAGGACTAAAAAGGTCATTCTCATCATTTTTCACCTCTTTTAATCTTGGTTTCTCTATTAAGTAGAGTAGATTTAATGCCTCTTGAAAAGAGATGCTTCTTTTCCTTGTATTTTGTGAATCAATTTAATTCTCTATGAATAGATTTTACTCAGCTTTTCAATAAGATTAAAAAGGACGTACTACAAAGGAGAGCCAGTGTGTGCATCTATTTTCTCTAAAAGAATGTCCTGGGGAAAAGCTATATGTCCCAATAGAGCTTTAGGAACACTTTCATTATTGTATCTGACAATGTTTAAAAATTATCATTTTAAGTGCCCATTTCTTTTTCCCTTTCCTCTCCCTATTGAGTCTGGATTTTTAAAGGAAAGAAACTCTGTCTTACAAAGTTTATTCTCTGTGAGTAGTGAATGATAGTCCTTAGCAGTTGTTCAATTATACTTACTGACTAAATGGATGGAATGATTATACAACTGGATTATAAACCAATTTATACTTTCTATACCCTACAACTGTTTCTTATGACAAGAATCATCTGCTTCCCACAAATCAGGAAGCTAGCATCCCATAGAATATAGAAGTGAAAAGCAAAGAATAAGGAATATGAAAAGCTTATGTAATTATCTGTTAAAGAGATGAAGAGAAAAGAGAAGCTGAAAACCATGTATACAGGATACCTTCTCTTATTAGTTTCTTAATGCTGCTCTAACAAATTACCACCAATACTGGCAGCTTAAATAGCACAAATTGATATTCTTACAGTTCTTGAGGTCAGAAGTCCAAAATTGGTTTCACTGGGATAAAGTTTTCCAACCGTCAACAGGCCCGTGTTCCATCACAGGTCAGTAGGAGAGAAGGCATTTTTGTCTTCTCCAGCTTCTCAAGGCCACTCACTTCTCTTTGCTCCTGGCCCTCCTACATTTTCAAAGCCTGAAAATTTGGTCTGAATTCTTCTCGTGTGGCTATACATCTAGTTTTCCACTTTCTACCTCCTAATTTTTTAAGGACCTTGTGATTAGATTTGCTTTGTGTGCACAGCCTAGGATACTCTCCTCATCCTAAAGCCCTTAATTAAATCCCATCTGCAAGTTCCCTTCTGCCCTGTAAGGGAACGGATTCACAAATTCCAGAGATTAGGACGAGGACGTCTTCAGAGAGCCATTATTCTGCCTAACATGTATCTTACTCCAGGTTGTAAAATAATGGCTCTCTACCTGGGAAATGATTTTGAGGCTTATTTTTCTTTATAACACAAGGGAAGAAGGAAATGTCATGTAGTAAGCACCCATAAGGCAGTTAGAGCTTCTGTTACTTTACCATTCATTATCACACTAAATATACATATTAAGCATCTCCATGTAGCTACCTTTCCATTGTAGGTAGTGAACACAAAGTGGTTATCTAAACAGACAAGGCTCCCTCCTCATGCATTCAATGTTTTAGTGAGTTTGATATTAATAAAAACAAATGAACAAGCAAGCAAATAAGTTAATTCCTATTGAGAAATGTTTTACAAGGAGAATACCCATTGTGATGTATTATAAACTAATAGGCAAATTAAGTACAACGGGAATATATGAACAGTTTTTTGTATGATTGAAAAATGAAAGTCATTCACAGGAAGACATAATATGCTATTATTCTCATGTTACAGTCAAAGAAGGCAAGGACCTAATTGAATGATTTTTTCCTAGGTCATATAGCCAACTCTAATGGCAAGACTGGGATTGTCTCAAAATCCCAGATATTTGACTCAAAGGAAGACCTATTTTTTATGAAACCTAATTGGCATAGATTGTGGTTATTTTAATGTACAAAGTGGGGTGTGAATTTACATCCCTTTTACCCTGAGGATGTTTGGCAGTGTCTGTGGACATTACTGATTGTCAGAACTTGGGTAGAGGTAGTCCTAACCTCCCATGGATCAAAGCCAGGGATGCTGCTACAGACACAGGACACTCCCTTCCCCACAATAAAGGACTTTGCATCCCCAAATATCAGTGGTATTGAGGCTGACACAGCCTGATCTATATAGATGCAGTGAACAATAGGAACTTTGTGAAAATTGGCATGTAGTCACTCTAACTGTTGAAATGAAATTATATAATGCATGGAAAGCATACGTAAAGTTAGGTATTCAAAGAATGATAGTAGTGATAATAAGGGCAATGTTGATGACAATAATAATGGTGACAGTGAGGAATATTGACAGGTATACACATAGGAAGAAAATGTAGGGGAGAAGAGTCTATGACTTGATAGAAGACTTGGTTTATACTCTCTGACTAGATAGGTCTAATTTCAGTTGACAGGTATGACTTGGCTGTCAAATTTTGTTGTGCCTAGAAATCCTTATGCCCAATGTCAGTCTAACTCAAATATTTGTCATTCTATACCCAGAGCCTTAAACCTTTTTTTTCACAGATAACTGACACATAGACCATTATAGCTGGTGAAATTCATTGTTAAAGACAAGTCTTTAAAGTGCAATTGGTGAGCTTGATGGCAAAATCCCATATTTACATTGTGCTTTACAATTTTCAAATATTTATATATATATCATCACATATGACCCCGTATAATCCTGTAAATAATTCCTATCAATTCTTTTTGTACACTCTTTCCATGTTCCATGTGAGAAATCTAAATCTGTTTATCTTTTTGCTATTTCTTAAGATACTATAGGTGCAATGAAAATCTGGAATATAAGACCCTTGATTTCTTACTGACTATTCCAAGGTTTCTTAATGACTATTCCAAACTTCTTTTCAGGAGTGCAATGATAACAGCCTAAATTTTATTTTAGAATATTTTAAGGTTTTAAAAAAATCTATAGTTATCTGCTTCCTAAATTTTATTTTTCAGTGAACTTTAAACATATATATATCAAAATGCAACATATACACAGAAAAAGCATAAAGCACAAGTAAACAAATGAAAAGGTTTTCATGAAATAACATAAAACATAACCTTAACAAACCAGAGAAAGAATATTTTCAGTCCCTTAAAATGTGCCCTTTGCTCCCAACTAGTCACTGTACCCAAGGCTTATCATTTTAACGGAGGTAAAATTTACATACAATAAAATTCATTCACTTAATCATCCAATTCCATGAGATGCAACCATTTTCAATACCAGTGTAATGGTGTAATTATTATAGAAGGTAGATAGACATGAGAAGGGAAGGGGGAGCGGGACTTCAGCCAGTGTTTACATTCGGCTAAGTAGCTTGCTTATATTCTACAAATTCCATGTAAACTGCTCCTGCAGAACATGGAGTGAGAATTTAGATAACAGGCCAAAACTCGCTAGTTCTAACATGGAGAAACTAATGCAAACTTCCCTACAAAATCCCTTAACACAGTAAAAATCATGCCCCTCCATCATTAGCATAGTAAAATCAAATCTCCCACACTGTACAGTTCCAATGGGGACTAAATATAGTTAAAAATCCCTCTGCCTGTGAGGCGGGAGCAAGCCCAAAGTCTAGGAAGACTACACCTGTTCCCTTTGAACACTAATTTTACTTAGTAAATATTCATCACCCTTCCTATAAAAAAACCTCCCTGTTGTTTCCTTAGCTTAATCCCCTGTGGGTCTGCCCATTCTCCAATTCTTGGTTGTATACTCTTGTCTTTTTATCAACTCTAAATTTCCAAATAAACTCAATGTTCAATGGCTTATTTGTGCCCGTTCGTGAATTTTTTTGTTGCAATGAGACCAAGGACCCATCTCCAGTGACACAACCACTACTGAAACAGAGACACTGAACAGCTCTATCACATCAAAAGCTCTCTCACACTTCTCAAGTCAATATCCTGTCCTCATTCAGGCAATCACGTTTTCATTTATATCATCATAGATTTTTTTTCGCTTTTATTTTAAGTGAAACAACAATAGTGTTCTGTGTGTATGTATGTATGTATATATGCATGTGGCTCCTTTAGCTCAACATATCATTTTTGAGTTTCACCCATTTTGTTGCAGAGTAACTCGTTCCATTTTTTATTGATAAAATGCATTGCATGAATATATCACAATTTGTTTATCCAGTCTCCATTGGATGGACATTTGGTTCATTTCCAGTTTTTGGCTATTATAAAGAGGATTGCTATGAACATTCTTGTATATGTCTTTTAATGAACATTTATATTCATCTATCTTGGATAAATATCTAGAAGTATAGTGGCATTGCCATATGCTGGAATTATCAAAGCTGCTAGGTGAATTTTAGCAATAAAATTCTAATCTTTCAGATCTAAAGGAAAATCAATGCAGAAGTAAGCATAATTATTTTATTGCATGTCATAAGCAAAGTTGTAATTCAAAAAATTAACCAGTAGGTTTTGTTTGCTAACAGTGATCCTTATCCCAGATACTGGGAATTTTCTTAAATTAGGACTTAGGGGTGTTATGAGTGACAGAATACAGAATGCCACTTTTTCTTATATTAAAACATGGGTGAAAAATGAACATTTCTTAATAATCTCCAAGGTAACATAAACTATGGTAGACACTTTAAATGCACTGAAGACAGCTCTTTCCTTCTGTGATATCCTTAAAGATTAAAAGAGAAACAGAAAGTGTACTAGTGTCCTGTTGCTGCAATAAAAAAACTGACAGAAGCTTACTGACTTAATGCACATTAATGATATTACAGGTTTTATAGGTCAGAAGTCTATCACATCCCTTATTTCCATGCTTTTCTCAGCCTGTAGTTGCTACTCATGTATTTAATGTCAAAACTGGTCAGGAGTATCTAGAAATATCCTGATGAATCACCTGTTGTCAAATGTAAGCTTACCTGCCTCCACTGTATATTATGGGTCCTATATAGTCTAATTTGATAAGTAGGAAAGGTATTTCTTTCCTTGCCATTTGGCTCTTGGTATTAGAATCCTAAAGAGACCCACCAGCAGCCCTAGTTCCAAGTTTAAGTAACTAGTACTTTTCTCTGATTGACGTATGTCCCTTCCAAGGACCAGGACCTCTAAACTTGCAGAGCTGTGGAGACAGGCATGAAGAATCCTCCAAGAGGACCACTGGAGTGATGGTGAATGATCACTTGTGCTTCTATCCTTGGTTGCTGGACCCACACATTTTATTTATTGGAGAAATAGAACCATGTAACATTGTTAATTTAGTGTTTTCACATCCTAAGGAGTAGTTCACAAACTTGCCTCATGTCATCTTTAAGCTGCACCTTAGCTACAAAGACTGTTTTATTGCTGCATCACTCCTAAGGCTTCTGGTGGTATGGTACGTGGGACAATTGATCCCATGGCCACAGATAAACCCAGTGCCACACCTCCATTGTTGTAAAGGGGGTTCATTGTTCTATTGTGCTGATTCCATGTCAGTGCATTAAACTCTCTGTAGTTCTCTAAGAATGGTGCTGCTTGAGGCCTTCCAGGAAAGAAAAGAAAGAGCTAGTTTTTACCAAGATAAATTGCTGTCCTTTTCAAGGTGGAAGAGAAACAATGCAATTAATCTGCCACTACATAATAGTTAACTTCTTTAAGGATGGTGTCATATTGGCTTCTCTTGCTGACAGGTTGGACATTCAGCAAGGACAGTGCCTAGATCAAGTGTTGGAACCTAAGTTGTTGTAATTATACATGACTTCCACCTCTGCCACTATGGCTTCCTAAGCCTACTGTGCCAGCACTGGTGTGGCCAATGATATAAACTGGATGATGTTAGTCAGTTTACAAAGTAATTTTGTCTAACTGGTTGTTGATTAATTCTATGGTGGATACACTCTGCTGAGGATCAACACTCAAGACACAAATTGTTACATTTCATTCTTGTATCTTTATCCATATATCTTTACCCCTAACTTCCTTCCAATAATCTAGTTTTTATCTATACAATTGCCTAAATAGCCAAACTGTTCACTGCTATCCATGAATAAATTTTTGGGCCACTTTTGTTTTTACCCAAAGCATATGACCCAAAATTCTGGAATATCTTCCCACTGGGAGAATTTCCCCTCAACTCTCTCTCTTGGTACACCTAAGTGAGGCTGTAATACATTTTCAAATTGTTCCAACATAGTAGCCATCAATCTATGAACAGAATTTGAACTTTTCATAAGGGACCTCACACACCAACAGTCAGAGCCCAAGGGGTACATGACATAGAAGTCCTAACCCTCTTCATGCACAGCTCGCTGTGATTCTGGGGTTTGGCTCATCCCTCATCTGAGGTTTATCACTTCAGTTTTTATAATATATTGGTTTCAATGTCCACCCTAGCTTATGACATGGTGGATCTGACAGAACTCAGTGCATGAGGGAGAATTTGGGCCCTGTGGTTACTTCATGGCATCTGATCATGGATTCTATCTCTAATAGTTCCCAGTAGCAAAAATGGGGCTTTTTAAAATCACATGTAATTCTATGCTACAAATGGCATGAGTTTGCACCAACATCTTAGAAATTTACATTTTGGTTCTCCCATTGGGGTTTCCCCAAATATCCACATGACCACTTTTCCTGCCTCATAGGTCTCTACTATCATAAGTTCTTCCAGGTGTTATAAGCCAAGAGTCAGAATTATTGATAGGAGAGTGTGGAGCTGCTACATACTTTTCCATTCTGAGCCCTACAAAGAGTCAGAAACATGCCAGGGCACACAGTAAATGAGCTGGAGCTGTATTCCAAGTGCTGATGGTCTTCGCCAAAGCTTGAAGAAACCTACCAGGCATTGTGCTTCCTTCTTAGTTGTGTGAGCAGTGAGAAGAAATAATATATCCTTTATTTTAGAAGTAGATGTCCTCACAAACCCCAGACCCAACTGGGAATCAAAATCTTCATTAATGTGATATTCCTTTGAATATTTATAGAGTTAATACCCGACCCTTGCTCATCCTTTTCAAATGGCATTATAACATCAAGAAAATGGATTATGCTATTTTGTGCAAAATCCGGGGGCTCCAGGTCCTTTTGACTGAAACTATGACAGAGATACAGATAATACAGTGTCAGGATAGGGTGCAAATAAATATGTTTTCTATCACATATAGAATTTGAGCTGTTTCTGAACCTCCCTCCTGATAGAGATGTTTGATAATACAATGTACCTTAGGCTGTGATAATCTCCTTTCCAAGAAATATTTCATTAAGCTTTCGGCCGTCCACCATCTTCCTGCAAATCCAACCTGGTTTTGAAGGGGCCAGGCTGGTAGTCAAAAGGGACATGGAAGTGGTCACGACCACTCACCCTCATCCTTTATGTCTTTACAGGTGGCATTAATCTGTGAAGTTCTCTCAGGGATTTTGTTTTTAAAACTTGCTTTCTTCAGAAGAGTGAGTCAGAGTTTTAGAGATCCCACTTAGGCATTTGACTGCAGCAGCTCTTATTTGGCTGGCAAATGAGCCAAAGTGGGTTTTTTGGTGAAGTATGAGGTATTTCTTTCCTATTATATACTCCTGGATGGTAAAAGTAACCAGTGGGTGTGCCAGTAGACATACAGCTTGCCAGCCTTTGCCCAGGACTCCGTTTACTTGTTGCCCTGTATGCTCCCGTTCTGCCAGGGAGAACATCACTGTGGTTTGGGTCCTAGATACTAACGTGAACAGGCCAGCAGTCCTGGAAATGGTGCTGTCTCTTTGCCTTCTTGTATGCGATGGGAAAACCAGCTCATTCTGGCAACTGGGATGTAGATTGTAGCTTTTGGGGAAAGTTGCTCTCAGACTCCTGATCATTCCTTTTTGCTTCCTTTTGACTTGGTGAATTTAGCACCGCCCTTGCTTGCTGTCTATCAGTCTTGCCTCTGGGGATGCTATTTTCTTTTAAGTATCTCCATATGTCTCTGTCAGTTAGTGCTTCCTAGGTGCTGTATGCACCTTGCCTCATTACACCTCTCTTTCTTTGATAATTAACTGCCACCGTTTGCCTCCATGATTTCTGGATTCTTATCCCCATACCTATCAGTCTGTAATAAGACCTCCTGTCACCATCACTGGCTCGAAGAAGACAGCCCCCACTGAATTTCTCAGTTGTGTTGGTGTCCCTCCCAGAAACAAATTCCTTAAAGTCCTGACCTTAGCATGGAATGGAGGGAGGTCATATAGAGTACATCCACTATAGCATATAGAGTACATCCACTATAGCATGCCCATTTATCTGTTTTAAAAAGAAGAGAAAGTTTTAGTAAAGCACAATTTATGCATAATAATTCAAATATATTTAAAGTATACAATTTGAAAATTTTCTACATATGCATATGCCTTTGAAATCATCACCACAATCAAGGTAATGTAAATATCTATCAACCAAAAGTTGTTTTTATTGTCCTATACAAATCAACCTCCCGGCTATCACCCCCACCACAACTCATCTCATTGTTACCACATTGCTTTTTGTCACTATAAGTTTAGCTTACAGTTTTTTTTTAAATTTTAAATGAATGAAATATTTCACAAGAAAAATATGTCAGGTAAAGGAGATACTGAATATCTTGATGCAATGGAGAATACAAAATTTAGGCACTTATTAAAATTTACAGAAATGTACATCTAAGAAGGGTGAATTTTATTGTATGAAAATTATGCCTCAAGAAGACTGATAAAAAGATTAAATATTTAATGAGTTTTAAAAACATTTTTTAATTTAGCCCAGGGATACTGTTAAAAACTGGTGGATTTAGGGATCCAGTTCAACCAGTCTGACAGAGCTTAGTTTTAAATCACTTTAATTACAATATAAACTTATTTTAACATAATAAAATATTTTTTTAAGGTGCTAATTTTCAAAATTCACTCATTAGGGATCAGAAACGTCTGGATTTCTAACATATCACTGTAGCAGGGATGCCTTTTGAAACTCAAGTAAAAGATGTTCATACCTCATAAACGTAAGGACTCTGCCAGGGGACTGTCTTGACTCTTCTTATTCCCCTACCTCACCAAAGGCATAAACAACTGTTTTAAGTCATTCTGCTTAAAACGCCCTATTTTGTTCAGAATTTAAAAAGTACAAAATTGTATTTGTATGATTAGAATTCCAGGTTAATTTACATCAGAGATTATAACTGATAGTAAGCAAAGAACATACAGTCATAGAATGTAGGTACTTGATGAAATTCCAGAGATCTATTCTCTCTAGTTGCCACTTAAAAAAATCAAAGTCCATAAAATTACATGACTTGTGTAATGTTACACAGGTGTTTAGTTGAGAAAAAGTCAGAACTGAACCCCAAGTTCTCTGATTCAAACCAATACTCTCTCTTTGCTAATGTGTAATGACCTTGGTGCTGGAAATCTGTGTTATTTGGAATACTTGTAAAGAGGCTGAATGTTATTTGTAATTAAAATGTGAGGTTAATCAGCTTTTGGCTCTTATCTACACTGATTTCTATACTTATCTATAGGAAATATACTCCTGTTGAATTATGAGAAGTTTGGCAGAAGAAAGTAGAAGAAGAGTATTAGAATTATTATTATTGTCAGCTTTGATAAAATTAGAAACTGACAGACACATGTTGTGGAATAGTGGACAAAGTACCCCATTTCTGGTCTAGACTGAAACTCCATTTATATATTGCTGGACAGGGAAGAAAGGTGAGATTTTATTACTGAACTCATGTCAGCGGGCAGAAAAACTCATTTAATGTGTTTGTCTGAGTGGTGAGGTTGCTTCTTGTATATCAATTGCTTACTTGTCTTAGTACTTTGAAAAATATTGCCATTCGGTTAGAAGTTTATACATTTTATGGCAATTTACTAAACTTATTTTGAAAATAAGTTTTGACATTAGTTATTAAAGTTACACTAACTTGTCTAAGACTAGGAGAAGTTTGTGAGAAGTGTATGATTTTTTAAATTTTAGAAGACTTAATTTTACATTAAAGTAAAAGAACTGAATAGAAGTAGGAAAGCAGTTTAAAATTCACATGCAAATTCCAATTATAATCTCATAGTTGGATGTGACCTTAATTTATGTACTTTCATAAACAGCAGATAGCAGATAAGGGATTCATTATAATTTTAAAAATACAGTTTAAATTATTTTTCTATAATAGCAAAATAATAATAATAATAATATTTATTATTGGTTGAATTGTGTCCACCAGATATGTTGAAGACCTCCCAGTCCCTCAGAATGTGCTTTTATTTGGAAACAGGATTATGGTAGATGTTATTAGTTAGATGAGGTTATATTAGAGTGTGGTGGGCCCTCATCAGTAACCAGTATCCTTATAAGAAGAGAAGAGACAGAAACACATGAAGGGAAGACACTCAGAGATGGAGGCAGAGACTGACATGCTGTAACTGCAAGTCGAGGAGCCCAGGATTGTTAGCAAGCCTCAAGAAGCTAACACAGCAGGGGAAGATACTCCCCTACAGGTTTCAGAGGGAGCATTGCCCTGCCAACACCCTAATTTTGGACTTCTAGAATCCAGAACTGTGAGACAATACATTTCTATTCTGTTAAACTACCCAGTTCATAGTCCTTTATTATGGCAGTCCTGGGAAACTAATTAAATGTCATTTGTCTTACTCACTGTGGATAAAATTGCAATATTTCCAGAATATCTCACCTGGCTTTAGGGCATCTCCATATCTATAGGTGTTTCCAGGGAGTGAGAGAAGTAGCTATCTCCGTATCAATAGATAATTACAAGGAGGAGGAGGGCTTATCTGGACCACAGAGGTTGGGTGGAGCTTTCTCTTCTTCTGCAGCCAGGTCTGGAGAGATGCAGGACAACTGTTTGTAAGAAATAAATGGGTTTCTCCCACTTTATTTCTCCTTTTGAATGATTTCAGTTTCAAAGATATTTTTCCAGGGGATTTTCTCCCCAGTGTTGCGCTAATTAAGACAGGTCTAAAGAACTTATATCTGAGAGAAAGATGATCTTCAACTTTTTAAGTAATCCAGGAATTTAGACAATGTATTTTGCATACATGCATTGCTCATTTTATAAAATTTTCTCTGTAGTACAATCCTTTGGCATTTTGGAGTCTTGTGGACCCAGACAGGCACTGCCCCTCCCAGTGCTAGCTAATTCCTGGAGATAGCAAAGAACCAGTATCCTTATAAGAGAAGAGACATATTGGGACCTTTTGCCTCTTTTAGGCCTGTGACAGAGGCAGACTGGAGGTTTCCATCCTCCCTCATTACTTCCGCCTTCGTGGCCTAACTAGCTTCCCGCATGCGTGCTCTTGGCCCTAACTCCGCCTCCCCACCTAACCCGATACCTGCCTAAAGACCCTAGTGACAGATGAGATAATCCATTCCCATTGGTTTCTGTTACTTCCTTATCTTCCCCTATATAACTAAGCCTCTGATGGAATAAAGCTGAGTTTTGCTGCACCCTTGAGGCTGACACATCTCCCGGCTTGGTGTGGTTTTGTTTTTCCCCGGATCTCAGGGGAGGGTGTCCAAGCCGCCGACACTTGCCCTCCCGCTCAGCCCCGGGGATAACAGGCTGGTCCTGCTTGCCCCCCGCCTTCTTGTTGCTGAAAAGCAACAACTAGTGCCCTGTGTGAGGAACGAGGAACTTCGCTGATGAGCTAATTGGACTATGGGTAAGTGTAATCCCATAAAATATGGGACATTATTCTTCCAAGCCTGATCCCTCTCTTGAATCCCTTAGGGTCCTCCTCCAAAGTAGAGGCCTAGAGCTCTCTGACAGCCAAGCTATCAAAACCTGGGAGACCTTAGTTAAGGTCACCCTGTGGCTGCCTGCAAGTAATTTGTTTGACTGGGAAACTTGGGACAGGGTGGAGCAACTCGTACCAAAGCCCAAGTTAATCGGGGTGATATCCCCCCTCTGGGGACCTTCCCCACTTTAGCAGCCCTTAAGAGTTGCTTCCCTCCTCGGCCATCCAAGCCAGCTGCCAAGAACTTAATAGACAGGGAAACTACTGGGTCGGGAGCCCCTTCCTGGGGAGATTCTGATCTCCTTCCTCAGGCTGAGTCCACACCAGCAGGACAAGAAAGCCATAAAGAGCCAGATGAGAATCGTGGCAATGGCACCCTCGACCCTTTTGATGCCGCCCCCTGGCCTCCCAAATCCACAGCTCCTTTGTACCCACCACTTCCTGGTACTAGTTCCTCTTCTAACCCTTTCAAATCACCATCAGTCCCCTCTCCCCCATACCAACAGGCAGAGGTTCCAGCTCCTTTCCCATATAAGGACTCATGCTCTCCCATTGGCTGGCAACCCCAAGAGAATCCATTGTTCCACCCACAACCTAACCCAGGGCCATGTCAGCTATTTCCCATCAATGTTAATCCGGGAGGTAACCGCCTTACTCCCTGGTACTCTTGGGAGCCAGGTTACCTTAAGGAATTAAATAAGGCCGTTCTTGAGGACGGCCCCAATGCTCCTTGGACTGAGACCATCCCCCAGGGACTTGCTCACCATCCGTACACCACTGCAGATTGGAGGGCTCTTGCCCCGGCGGTTCACCCTGGCCACCTTTATATTAAGTGGTGTGCTTTGTATAAAGAGGAATGCCAGCAACAAGCTGAGAGGAATCTGACATACTCTTTTACATATATATGGATGATATTATCTTGGGGGCCGCTTGTTCCTGCAAATTAGACAACCTCTTCAAACAGTGCCTTTCCCTGCTCAAAAACTGTAACTTTCAGATTGCCCCAGATAAAGTTCAACAGGTAGCTCCTTTTAAAATTTTGGGGACTACTTTAACATTAGATGTTGTCTCCCCTGTTAAGCCCCAGTTATGTATTCAGGACGCGTATACACTACCACAGCTCCAGAAACTGCTGGGGGAAATCAATTGGATGAGGCCCTGGATTCCTATAACCACAGCTGATCTTATCCCTCTTTTCGACCTATTAAAAGGCCTTAACCTAGCTTCAACAGTGACTTTAACCCCTATACATAGAGACACATTGACAAAAGTTCAACATGCCATTGATAACCCTGCCTTAAAAGATATAATCCAACCTTGCCACTGATCCTCTATATCATGGTGGGAGAGACCCTCCTCACTGCCCTTTTGGCTCAGGAGGGAGATCCCATACATTGGATACATCTATCTGTGGGAGGGGAACCCTGAGTGTACTCTATAGTGGATCAAATGGCTGACTGCATTGTCAAGGGATGAGATTTTTCTGTTCATCTTTTTGGGTGTGAACCCCACTTTTTGATCATCCCTTTTCAGGTCAATGATTTCTCATGGCTAAAGAGAAATAATTCCAGATTGGCAATGGCAATGGAAAGCTTTCTGGGAATAGTGGACTGTCATTATGGTGCCTATAAATGGATGAATTCTTTTGGCCAATTGGCATGACAGCCGCCTAAAATGTTCCTTTCTGAGCCAGACCCCTCTTTCCCCTCTGTTTTTACTGACGGGGATAAGTGGGGAGCCTCTGTGGTAATGTTCCCCCCGGGCACAAGTGAATGCCCTCCAGCTGTAACCCTCTTTCATGAGGTACAGGGCTCCACCCAGTTTAAAGAGCTTTATGCTGTTGTTTAAGCTCTGTCTGAGATGCAAGGTCCTCTTAATCTGTTTTCTGATAGCCTTTACATTGTCAATCTCCTGCCCAACCTTGTGGGCGCACACATCAGACTTGACAATAATCCCATCACTCCTTTGATGATTCAAGCCCACAATTTGTTAAAACAGAGACTAGTTCCCCTTTTTGTACAACATTTAAGGGGACATCAAGACTTGCCAAGCTTTTTGTAGAAGGGCAATGCTCTTGCAGACCAACTAGCTTTAGCCTACATGGTGGCCACCTACAGGAGGCCACCTCTTTTCATCAACTTACACACACTAATTGGAAGGGACTACACCACCGGTTCCCTCAAGTCCCTGTCAGAGACTTTAAAAGATCATTAGGACATGTAAGTCATGCCAGCCTTTTCTACAAGTTCCTCCGCTTCAAAAGGGTGGAGTGAACCCTCGAGGCCTGAGGCCCAATAACCTTTGGCAGACTGATTTCACACATTTTGCCCTTTTGGGAAGCCTTAAAAACATATTTCTAACAGTTGATACCTTCTCCCATGCTTGTTGGACTATAGGCCATATGGGAGAAAAATATAAACATGCCATAAGCCATTTTCTCCAGTGCTTCACCATTCTTGGCCTGCCAGATCAAATCAAAACCGATAATGGTCCCTGCTTTATTAGTAAATCTTTCACTGAATTCTTGAGTAAATGGCAAATTTCCCATACCACTGGAATTCCTCATAACCCTAAAGGACAAGCAATCATGGAAAAACACAATCATACCCTCAAATGTCAAATAATAAAATAAAAAGGGGGAACACTCCCCCCCATGATCAACTAAAGATGGCATTATTTACTCTAAATATTTTAAATTTTGCCAAAGGCGAACACTTCTTGCCCTTCCAAAAACACTGGACAACTGTTACTTATCAGACGATTAGAGCCCGATGAAAGGACCCCCTTACTGGAGAATGGAGGGGCCCAGACCCCCTCATTACAGCTGGTAGGGGATTCGGCTGTGTCTTTCCGACCAATGAAAAAAGGCCGATCTGGGTCCCCGCAAGGGATCTCAAGTATTACCCCCTAAGGAGGGGGAGTTCACTGATGTCAATGATGACCCAGAAGGCCCCCCACCTCCTGAAGATATCTCTCTTTTTCTCTTTCAGGGTCTGCAATGAACCCAATGATGCTGGTCTTCCTGTTAATGGCAATAAATCTCCCATTAGCTAAGACAGGATTTGGAGATCCCGGTCGAGCAAGAGCCATACTACAAAAAAACCACTGGAGACCCCTGTACAGCCTGCGCTCACTCCAAGGCCCCTGCCCCCACACAGTTATACTTCTACCAAAACCTGCCCTAATGGGCAACTGGCAGTTACACTTATGCAAGGGACAGAAAATGGATGCCCTGGGAGAATTCTCTCCCACCATTGTTGGTCGGGCCCCAAAATATCTTCACCTGCCCAAGGGAAATCTCCCTCTGAGTGTCCTTGCACCACTTTTCTTGCCTCTGTTCATGCTCAATGCTATCAGGAGGTTATCCCCTGCACTCACTGGAACAAAACATACTGGTATACAACTCTGATAAAAGGCAAGGATGAATATGCTGACTGTTGAAAGAATAGGGGAGAGAATGTCTGCTGGAATAAATTTGCCCCTGTAGGTGCCTCTGATGGGGGCGGAGTCCAAGATCAGGCTCGACAGTAACAAAATTAAAAAACTGGTAGACAGGCTGATTGAAGACCAAAATCCCCCGATTTACCACCCTCTTAGCCTCCCGGAGATCAGGGGAGAATTGCTTCTTGATCCTGAGACATAATCAATCATACAGGCTGCTTTTACCTTACTCAATAGAACCAATCCTGATTTAGCTAAGGACTGCTGACTGTGCTTGAGGCCGGGACCATTACAAGCCAATGCTCTTCTTGTTAACCTGTCACAGGCTGAGCCCCAGTGCCAGTTGTTACCCCCAAGTTCTAGAGTCTATCTAGACCCTCTTTCCCCTAAAGGCCCATGCTTCAAAGCTGACCCCCATACTGATAATACTAGTAGGATAGATGTAGGTCTTATCCAATATTCTTTTTGCCAACAAAAAGAACAATACCTTTCTCTGTCCCTCTAATGGAACAGTCTTCATTTGTGGAGGGAGACGCATTTGGCTTTCTCCCGACAGGCTGGACAGAGCTTTGTGCTCCAGCTGTAATTTTCCCTGACATTGGAGTGGTCCCTAATAATCAGAGCCTCCCTATTCCTGCTTTAGACCACATTGGAGGTAGATCAAAAAGGGCCATCCAAGTTATCCCCCTACTTATAGGCCTTGAGGTGGCCACTGGAGCTGCCACAGGGGCAGCAGGATTGAGGACCTCCCTACATTATTATAAAGCCCTTTCTCAACAGATGATCGATGATATACAAGCTGTGGCCAGCACAATTCTTGACCTCCAAGCACAATTGGATTCCCTTGCGACAGTAGTCCTACAGAACCGTAGGGGGCTTGATCTCCTCACAGCTGAAAAGGGAGGCTTATGTCTCTTTTTACAGGAAGAGTGCTGCTTTTATGCGAACTGCTCTGACATAGTCCAAAATAAGGTCAAGCAACTTCAAGAAGACCTCGAGAGACGCCGAAAAGAATTACAAGCCAATTTTCTTTGGACTGCGTTACATGGGTGGTTGCCCTATATTCTGCCCTTCCTTGGTCCTATCCTTCTTTTGCTCCTACTTTTCACTTTTGGGCCCTGCATTATTAACAAGATTATCCAGTTTGTCCAAACAAGAATTGAATCAATTCTGTTGATGTGCGTGCAGGTACATTACCAGAGAGTTGCCACAGAAGCCAGTGGCTCCTACGATCGCTGTGAACCTTATGATGAGGCCGTGTCCGTAATTCCCCCTAACTATCTCCCCGCGCACCCATGACGGGTAAGATCTCCAAGGTGGAGACAACCTAAGACAGGCCCCGGAGGATGAGTAAGCTTGGGACAACCAAGGAGCTGCAAGGTACCCAGTGATGGGTAAGATCCTCAGAGGGGGACAACCTAAGACAAGGGCCTTGCCTGCCGGGACATCCCAGAGCATTTATAAAACAAAAAGGGGGAATTATTGGGACCTTTTGCCTCTTTTAGGCCTGTGACGGCCGCAGACTGGAGGTTTCCATCCTCCCTCGTTACTTCCGCATTCGTGGCCTAACTAGCTTCCGGCGCATGCGCTCTTGGCCCTAACTCCACCTCCCCACCTAACCTGAAACCTGCCTAAGACCCTAGTGACAGATGAGATAACCAATTCCCATTGGTTTCTGCTACTTCCTTATCTTCCCCTATATTACTAAGCCTCTGATGGAATAAAGCTGAGTTTTGCTGCACCCTTGAGGCTGACACATCTCCTGGCTTGGTGTGGTTTTGTTTTTCCCTGGATCTCAGGGGAGGGTGTCCAAGCCGCTGACACTCGCCCTCTCACTCAGCCCCAGGGATAACAGGCTGGTCCTGCTTGTCCCCCCGCTTTCTTGTTGCTGAAGAGCAACAGAGACAGAAACACATGAAGCAAGGACACTCCCACTCTCAAGACATGCTTGAGAACATGGCTTTGATATGCAAACAAAATAATCCAGAGTCCATAGCACCAACCACCTCCTATTTCAAACTCACATCATGCCAATATTCCCTGCCCTAAATCACTCAAGTTCAGGTTCCAGACAACTAGAAATCACCCCTATAGCTAGAGCCCACTTAAATTACTCAAACTATCCCAACCTAAACTTCCTGAGCATATCTACCCTGCCTTACCCATTCCTTCCAGTGAAAACCACAATAAAGGATCTGGCTCTTGCTTTTCCCTGGCTCCTTGTGACTCTGATCAACCCAGGTGCTTTCCCATGTAGTTTTTCAGGGGGTGGTGTGCCTGATTTGTAGGGGAATTGTAAGTAATACACTTTTCCTACAGGGCAGTTGTCTCTGCCATATTACTGAGACAGGGATCATGGGCTTAGACAAAGTAGGGTGAGGGCCTCCGGAAAAAGCAAGGCAAAATATTTACAGGCAAAGCAATGTAACAGTGGAAAGTCCCTATCAAAACTCTGTGTTCAGCATTATGCAAAGTCAAGGTCACACTAATTCTCTAGGGTAAAGATACCAGACTAGGAATACAGACATCTTCATTGAGATCAAAGGTCAAAAGGCCAGGAGCAACTTGGCCTGGAATGTTTGAATGTTCTGCAAGGGTATCTCAGCATAGCCTGTGATTTCACTGTAAACAGCCCTAGCAAACAGACAATAACCCAGCCCACCTTGAGGGCAGGGCAGGTGGTACAAGTCCACACCCTAAGCCCTCAGTTCCTAAAATCCCCTAGACAACGCACCACCCCGGGCTCTTTGTCCCCTCCTGGCATGAGCCAGGAGCTCTATTCTCTCACTGTATCTCTAAATAAAAGCCTTTCCCTGGCTCTCCTACCTTGGGTGTTTGCTAAGTTTATTCTTCAACTCCGCAAACAAGAACCTCCTGCATCATTACTATTCCTGATTAAAACAAAATCACAGGTACATTTAAAATATACATTTACTTTATTGTTATAAATGAATCTATTTGGTATTAATATTTGAAAAAACTAAAGCACATTATATTTTCAGTGGGGAAGGGAGTGGGAGGAAGAAATGTAGAATGACTACATGTATTTTATCTATAATTCTATTTTTCCACAAAATTCTATAGGCAAGAAGGGCAAACTCTCCTGTATTGGAAGCATCCCCAGGCTAGAAGAGATGTTTCATTTCATCTGAATTCCACCATTAACAAAGAGTATGGTACTAAGTAAATCAGTTAAATATCTTGTAACTCTGGGGGAAAATCCCAGGGCAAAATGCCTTTGAAACCAAAATCAGTCAAAGGGAGAAATAAAGTTTAAGAAACCTGTTTATTTCATACAAGCAGTCATCCTGTCTCTCTCTTGACCAGGCTGCAGCAGCAGAGAGCTCCACCCAACCTCTCTGGTCCAGATAAACCCTCCCATATCCTTGTAATTACCTATTGATATGTAGATGGTGGTCACTTCTCTGCACCCCTTGAAACACCTATTGATACGCAGATGCACTAAAGCCAGGTGAGAGATTCTGGAAATACTACAATTTTACCCATATAGCTCTGTGCTCACTTTCCTCTTTTGGGGAATCAGCATAATGCCATATTTCCTCCCAATCTGACAAAATTAACGTGTGTAATGTTTTCTCACACATTTACTGTAAGTCTACAATGTGGCAGCCAACCTGCTACACCACTAGACCAGTAACAAAGATGAATGAGACTTGACATCCACCACTGAAGAAAATGAAACTTTCATGTAAATGTGCCTTGGTGAGTTAAAAGAGTTATATAAATTTAAAGTGTTTTTCATCACCATCATTTTTATTAGCTACATATTAAAATTTTGATAAAATGTATAGCCACATTAGAGCCTATAGTATAAGACCTAAAACATACAGGGTAAGTATAATTCACCAAGAACTTCATATAGAAAGACTTCCAAAGAATTTGGGAAGCTCTGAGTTAAATCTAAACAATCAATGCAGGGGTAAAAAAATGAACACACTGTGCAAGAGACAAGAGATTAAAGGCACCAGGGGCCTTTCTTAGAATCTCTCAAATTTTATACAATCAACATTCTCTGCATTAAAGGATGTCCCTACACATCACAGTGCAAAGTGAAGGGGTTTTTTTTGGGTGTGTATTCTAATTTTACAGTTTTTTCCTAAACAATTGAATGTTCTCTCCTCTCAGACATAAAGGGTAGGTATTGTAGAATAGTAGTAAATGCGTGCATGTAATTATATGTAGTCACTAAATATGTGCATTAAAATATTAAATATTATTAAAATAATATTTGGAAATAACATAAAAGGCATAAAGTTTATTTTGTAATATTAAGTAAGTGAAAAGCTACAAAATGTTTTATGATATTCTTAGGTATATATTTTAACCACATAATAAAGAGATTTAAAAAGTTAGTAACAGTGATTTTCTCTGGTGTGATGAGGGCTGATTATTATGCCTATACCCTCCCTGCCCCAGTATACACATTTTTCATTCAGAGCTATGATTTCTGCACTGGAAAGCATAATCTTTGCAAAATAAATCTATTTATTAAATTTTCCTGTCCCAAAGCATTTTATATAAAAGGGCAATAGCCCTGTGTAGACTGTATCTTAAGATATTACAATAAATAGAAAAATGCTTGCTTAGTAAGCTATATTTAAAAACTGTGCAAGAAAAGTTATTTAGGCATATCATTCTTGAAGCCTCAGCTTTATGTAACTGAACTTTCAGAAGTATATTTTACCTAAATTTTTGAAGCTTCTGCCACTGCCACTTGATTAGAACTAATATGGGTGATATTTACCCAAATCAAATTTAACTTGAATCTTCTGGACTATGATGCTCTATATTTATTTCTATAATGTAATCTATGCTAAATTTGAGGAATCAAAATAAAGTTTACTTTCAAGATCTAGTCACTTATCTGAAATCTTCATACCAGTTTTCCTGCTTTGGAGGGTATAACTATAATTCAGAAGAAATTGTTAACATGTTTTTTATATTCCCTCATGTAACAAATTTCTTTTCTGAATATTACTGTCTATATATACAATCAAAAAACAGGTTTTATAATTTCAGAATTTATCTTTACATTACCTCAAACTTTAATTTTGTATCATTTCAGCATTTTTCATAAATATTATAATTTTGAATCTCTTAATATGAAGAATGTTTTTTCTACCAATCACTTTAAAAAATGTTAAAACTCAAAATTCATTATAACACAGATCATTAATTTCCTATCCTGTTGACAATGCCACTTACTCCTGCCCAGAGTCACAGAGAGTAAATCCTAAGAACAATCACAAAGGCAGCCTATTATGTAGTTTAATAGCAATAATAAACAGTCTGATGCTGAGTCATCTCTCACATACAGTTTGAAATAAGAAAAGAAAAACAAAATATTCTGCAAAATTGTCAAGGAATAATGGGTACTTTAATACCCTTAATAGAAAGGAAATTTTTGAGACAGGGTTCATATGTCTGGTGTGGAGTAAATGGAAGTTTTCACTCAGAATTTCCAACCTGGCCTTGGCCTATTGCATATCAGTGGGCCATGGCAGGGCCAGGGCTGAAGCAAGGGGTGGAGAGAAAAATGGCCATTCTCTCCTTACCTCTATTCCTGGTATGTAATTGCTCTGGTGCCCACCAGTCATCAGGGACTGTCCACAGAGTTCCTCCCAGAGGGGGAGGTGGGAGGCCAGCACCCACTGGGACAGCAGGGACGGGTGTGAGCTGGTTAGTGGAGTCAAGTGAGAGACTGAGCTGTGAGCAATAAAACCCTTCCTCCCAGCCTGCCCTTCCCCTTGTCTTCCTTTGGTTTCTTCACATTCATAGTTAACTTGCTCCGGGCTGGGAACCCCCTTGCTCCTGGAGCTACATCTGGTTATAATTTATTTTTCTCCATTGGCAGTGGAATACCCTCAGGCTTTAGGGTTATGAATTATTAGAAGGCTATGACATTCATTAATTTATTTATTCTGTCAACATGTTATTGATGCTGACTGTCCCCTTCCATTCTATATACTGAAAATATAATAAGGACAAAGTCATAGTCCCTCAGGGTAACTATTTTGCTGTGGAATACGCCAGAGAGACAACCATAAAGAATATTTTTCCACATATGTACCGGGACTCGTTCAAGTGCAAGAAGCTCTGGGGATGCATAGGAGGAGCAAATCCTAATCCAGTTCTGGAGATTATTCATCATTCTTTTTTAAACAACTTGTGATTAAAACTAAGTTAAAATCTAGATGATTGAAGTTATTGTTTTTTAATAGTGCTAATATTCACTGTGGTAATTAGAGTTATGGTGTAGATAATTAGTGTTAGAAAACAAGAGTAGAAAAGTTTTACCTTAAGAAAATAATTGTGGCACAGTAAAGTCTGATGCACCACTTAGAATAAGAATTCCTCACCTGTATAAGAATATTTAATGACCCAAGAACCAAAACTAACTTCAAAGAAAGATAAGTAGAAAGAGTGCCACACATAGGCACATCTTTTTTCACATTGCTTAAAATCAATAATAAGACAAAATCTTGAAAGCAACCAGATTAAAGGAGACAACACATAAGCTTCTTAACAGAAACTGGGAGACCAGACACCATGATAAGACATCTTTAAAGTGTTGAAAGGAAAAATAAGCTACCCAGAATTCTATACCCTGTGAAAGTGTCCTGTAAAAATGATTTTAAAATGACATTATTAGATAAGTGAGAGAATTGATAACCAGCAGCACTTCACTACAAGAAATTCTGAAGAAATTATATAAAATGAAATATTAGACCAAAGGAAAAAAATAAAGGCATCAGGAATGGTATCTAAGTGGGTAAATTTTAAAAGATTTCTTAAATGGTTCTTTATTTATAAATTCAGTACAAGTTTATTATAAAATTTACTGTACATTGCTAACTAACCTGCAGTGAAAAATAAAATCCAAAAAACAAAGCATGCCAAATGTGCAGCTATCAATCTGCTAGCCTTAAGGATATTAAAGAATTCAATAATGTATTCAAAATTTAGCTTTAGGCTTAAGAAATTTTAATGTTTTAAATTATTCTGCTTTGTCACTTGTTACCTGAACAACTGTTAATCAGGACTTTATGCATATGTAATCAAGTGAATAAGAAAGCCAGAAAATCTTTTTCTGCTCTTCTCTTAACCAAAATACAATAAAAATAAATTAAACATACACAATAATGCAGAAATGTTAATTCTTTCAAATGTGGTTTACAAAGTTAAAAACTGAATGTTAAAGCAAATGCCTAAGAAACACTTGGACTCTGTAAATGGCTTGGGCAGAGAAATGTGATTCTGGATTTCTTTTTAAAAGTGCTTATAACTAGAATTTACTTTTAAATCAAAGTTGGGTGATTTTTTTCTCATGTAATTTCCATAAAAGATAAATAAATTTTAAATAAAAAATAATAGCACTATAAATGAGGTTTATAACGTATAGTCAAGCAAACTATATTACTATAATAGCAAGAGTGTGGCAGGAATGGAATCATAATCTTGTAAGTGCTACAAATGTGAAAATTTCAATATAAAGTGGGAAATAAAAAGTGTGATATCTTAAGAGAAGTGTGGTATGGAATAAAATTGACACTATTAACTCTAAGTGGGTTATAATAAATTAAGAATGCATCATTCAATACCTACAATGATCAGGAAGAAGGATAGAGAGGTGATGATAGATAGATAATGAATAGAGATAAGAATGTCAATACTTGGAATGCAATAGCATATGGAAGGGAAAATGTTAACTAAAAAGAAGTCAAGAAAGTAGCAACAGAAACAAAAGTAGAAAATTTAAAAAAGCCAAATGTAAGATGTAATTATAATAATTACATTACAAATGGACTAAATTTCCCAATTAAAAGACCAAGAGTATCAGACTACATATAAAAGCAAATCCTACTATAAAGTTTTTACAGGAGATGCAGAAAAGAAAATTATACTGCTGCCGGGGTTCTTATTTGTGGAGTCGAAGAATGAACTTAGCAAACACTCAAGGTAGGAGAGTCAGGCAGAGGCTTTTATTTAGAGAGAAAGTGAGAGGACAGAGCTCCTGGCTCATGCCAGGAGGGGACAAGAGAGCCTGTAGTCGTGCGTTGTCTAGGGGTTTTATAGGCAGTTGAGGATTTTGGGGAACCAAATAAAGGCTGAGGGGTATGGACTTGTTAAGTGGTCTCTGAATATTTAGAATTAACTTAACACAAGCAACTTCCTGCTCAGATGATTTCTCCCTGAGATACCAGCATCTTGGTCTGGGAGCATATTAAACAAGGCCGCTTGCACATTCCCCAAGGTGGGCTGAGGTACTGTTTGCTAAAGAGTAAGTTAAGAATCTTACTTCTTAAACTTCCTGGGTGTTAAAATGCAATCTTATTTTTAAGGTGGAATCCTTCTTGCCTTTTACTATGTTGCTTACAGCTGGGTCTGCATGCTAAATTAGTTGCCCAGTTTGCAAATCACCTCATCAGATCTGAAGGAGGAAAGACAGCACATAGGCCTGGGCCTTTTAGCATGCTAAAGTGAATCTTATACACGATTACAAATGATTAGCATAATAAAAACATGTGCTACTCTTTTTTATCTGGGGAATATTAACTGATCTCATTGAAGAATGACTTTAGAGCTTAATGTTTAACACCGAGTTTTGGTAGGGGATTTCCTTGCATGTAGTTACATTGCTCTGAGTGTAAATATCCTGCCTTGCTTTTTCCAGAGGCCCTCATCCTATTCTGTTTAAGCTCACAGTCCCTGTCTCAAATACCAGACACATGATGGTAATGGCAAAACAGATTTTATTGGATTTGTTGCAGAATGGGAGAAACTTTGAAAGTACAGAACTGAATTCAGCTCTGAATACAACAGCAAGAACAGCTGAGGATTCATAGTCAATGAGCTGGTGAGGGTGTCAGTGGAAGGGAAATCACTAAAGATGTATATCAAGGGTGGGGGAAATTCTTGATAAACTACCTTAACGGGATTATTATTAAAAACAGGCTTAAGATATAGGCAACAGACTTGGGGATGAAGAAGTTGATCAACTATATCAAGGGTGGGAGGATTTTTGCTATAATGAATGATCAGGATTCTTTGCTAAAACAGGGTGGGGCAGGTCAAGGCCAGGGTAGCCACCAAAGAGGCTTAGTAAACAGGTCTCATGGTATCCTGACTGTCCTGTGCTCAAGGAGGGAGTCTTTGTCATTTGCACTTCGAAATATAAGAGCAAAAATAAGATGAAGTTAAGAAAATGAAAAGATATATACAGTGTAAGCACAAAACCCAGGAGGTTTTATGTGACTACACTAAAGAAATTAAAAGCAGACACTGAGAAATAAAAAGTATTATGTTATAATGATAAATGCATCAATCCAGGAATATATACTCTGACAAAAAGATTCAAATAATGAAAAGAAAAAAAATGGACTATATAAAGGGAAAAAGAGAAAAACTTACAATCACAGTGAGAGCTTTTAACATCTATTTCAGAGTAAGTAATACAACAAGTAGACAAAAATGCAGTACATCTGATCAATACAATCAACCAGATTGACTTATGTGGTATTTACAGACACTGCATATAATGAGAGGTGCAGAAATCAATGAAGTAAAAGACAGTTATGAAAATTTTATAAGCCAAAGTTGTTTTTTTCTGAAATAAATCAATAACTTGATTATAATTCCTACAGACTATAACCAATAAAAAAGAGGAAAAAGCCCCCACATATTACCAATATCAGGAATAGGGTAGGAGTGATTACCATAGATGGTATGGGAATTAAGGGATTGTAATGAACAGTTTATAAAAATATGCTCAATAGCTTAGTTGTAATGGACACATTTCTTTTGAAACACATTTAGCAAACATGACTCAAGAATACATTTAAAAAAATGAATAGTCATATATCTGTTAAAGAAATAGAATTTTTATTTCAAGGAAAAAAAACGAAACAGAACCTCCTCATAAAAAAAAAATATGGCACAGATATTTTCATTGATGTTCACTTAAAGAAAGTTTAGGGAAAATTTTACATAAACTGTATGCAAACTCTTTCATAAAACAGGAAGGAATACTCCCCAACTCCCTGTGGAGTCAGCAAAGCCTGACACTAAAGCCTGATACATACATCACAAAAGTAAAGACCTATATACCTAAAGAACATAGATGCAAAAATCCTCAACACAATTTTATTAAATAAAATCCAACAAAATATGAAATTGATAGTATCATGACCCAGTGAGTTTTACCTCAGGAATAAAAGATTAATTAAACTTTTGAAAAGTAATCAATGTATTACAGCATTTTAATAAAATAAGAAACAAAATAATATATGACCTTCTTAATGGATAAAGCAAAATCCAACATATTCATGATAAAATTAAACATGAATTCATTATACATGATAAAATCACTAAGATAATTAGAACACTACTTCAATTATAGAGCACATCTATTAAAGTATCAGATATCATAATTTCAAGGAAGGATATTGGCTATTTTTATACCATTTCGTGTATCAGAAAACTCAATAATATTAAAATGCAAATTCTCCACCAGTTGACATAAAAATAGTATATAACCATAGCAGGCTTATTTTTGGAGAAATTGATAAGCTGGTACCAAAATTCATATGAGGTTTCAATGGACCTGAAATAGCTAAAATGAACTACAGATATCAAGACAGTGATAAAATGGTGAAAAGGAGTAAGGATCAATGAAACAGAATAGTGTACTCTTGAAATAGTCAGCAGTCCATGGACAGCTAATTTTCCAAATAGTTGCTAAAGAAATTGAGAGGAGGAAAGGATACTCTTCAAAAAACAGTGATGTAAAAATTGTATATCCATAATATAATAAAAGAACCTCAATCCAAGCTTTAAAATCATTCTCATAAATTAACTCTAAATTCATCATAAACCTAATGTAAAAGTAAAATCTGAAATGCTTCTAGAAGTAACCATAAGAGATAATCTTTGCAAAATTGGGATAGGTAAATAATTCTTAGCACAAAAAAACTATTAAAGCAGCATGATGAATTATATTCTGTAGAAATAAAAAATTTACCTTCTTCAAAAATCATCAATAAAAGAATATAAGAGCAAGCTACAAATGAGGATATATTTAGAATCCAAATATCAAAGGACATGCATCTAGAATATATAATGGGCTATACAGATCATAAGTAAAAAGCTAAAAACCCAGTAAACAGTGCAGAGCTTACTTTACAGCCACTTCACAGAAGATAAATCAATGACCAATAAGATGAAAATATGTTCAAAGGGCTTAAAGTTTCAGTCATGCAAGATAAGTCCTAGAGATCTACTGTACAACACAATGCCCATAGTTAACAATGTTGTATACTTAAAAATATGCTAAGAGGATAGATTTTAGGTTAAATGTTCCTATCACAAAAGGAATAATAAATAAAAAGATGAGAGAAAACTACTGAAGGCGATGAAACATGTTTTTGACATAGATTGTGGAATACTGATCTCCAAACTCATCAAAACATATACATTAAATATGCAAAGCATTTTGAATGCCAATCATACCTTGATAAAGTTTAAAAATACGTTCAAAACCATTAGTGATCAGGGAAATGAAATTAAAACTCAATGCAATCCTCATTTGACACATGTACAAATTGCTAAAATAATAAACACTGGCAAAGACATGGGGCAATTCAGTCTGTCCAAACTTGCTGAGAGGAGTATGAAAATCATATGTACAACAAACAACTTGAAGGAATCTTACATACATTGCTGATAGAAAGAAGATGGAGGGTATATACTGTATGAATATTTATATGAATATTTAGAACTGGCAAAACTGATCTATAGTGATAAAAATTAGATTGTTTCCAGGGGCAGAGAGTTGGGTGAGATTGAGTATAAAGAGGCAAGCAAGAAAAAAACTTTCTGTTTTTTATCTTGATTGAGGTGAGTGACCATATCAGTTTATGGATCTGTCAAACGTTCCACCAAAAAGTATATAATTTATCATATGTATGTTTATCTCAATAAAATTGATTACAAGACAAAAGGAAAAAATTATATAAAATATGTCTTTTTTGTATTTACCATGCATAGTTTATTTTATTTTACTATTGAAGTATAGTTGATAAAAATATATTAGAGAAGTTTCAGAAGTACAGCATAGTGATTTGACATTTATGTACATTATGAAATGCCCACTACAATGAGTATAGTTACTTTCACCATACAAAGTTGTTACAATACTATCGACTATATTCTCTTTGTTGTACTTTTCATCTTTATGGCTTATTTATTTTATAATTAGAAATTTGTACCTCTTTATCCCCTTCACTAATTTCACCCATGCCTCCACCCCTTTCCTCTATGGCAACTACCAGTTTTTCCTCTGTACTTATGAGTTTATTTCTGGTTTGTCCATTTGTTTTATTTTTAAGATTCCATATGTAATTAAAATGTCAGATTAAAGATGAAGAGAGAATCTTAAAAGCAGCAAGAGAAAAGCTACTAATTACCTATCAGGGAAACCCTATAAGGCTCTTAGCTGATTTTGCAGCAGAAACTTCACAGGCCAGAAGGGAATGGCATAATATATCCAAAGTACTGAAAGGAAAAAAGCCTACTGGGAGAGGTAATCATTCAGAACTAAAGGAGAGATAAAGAGTTTCTCAGACACAAGTTAAAGGAGTTTGCCTCCACTAACCTAGCTTTATAATAAATGTTAAAGGGACTTTTTTAGGAGGAAAAGAAAAGTCCCTAACCAGAAGTATGAAAATTATGAAAGGAAAAGAATTCACCGGTAGAAATAAGCATACAGTTAGTAGATCAATCACTTAAAAGCTAATATGAAAGTTAAAAGATCTAAGTAGTAAAACCATTAGTTAAGGGAATCAAAAGGTATAAAATTTATTTTCCTTTTATCTTAGAAATAAAATGAAAATTTGGCTTGAATGGAAAAAATAAGTGCATTTTATAGCTTTATTCTTTATTTAAGTTATTGTTATAATGAAATAGTACATGTTAAATTTACCTACTCATTAGGCTCCTCTTTTTTATGAAATATAAATGCCTAAGCATAGTATTTTTCCCCTCTACATTTTTTAAAAATCAATGATATAATTTACAGTTCTTCATTTTCCTCCAGCCACACAGTAGAAATCTCCAAGCATGTTTCCCTAATCTGTGCAAAACTCAGGTGCATGCATTCCCTCTTAATCTTAATGCTGGTCCTGGAAACAAGGGGCCACAAACCAGTGGACAACTAGTCCGAGAACATCTGTAAAAATCAGAAGGGAAGGAATCTGGGCATTGTTTTTCATGACAAAACTTTTTTTAAGGAAATATTTTGGGTCAAGTAGTTAGCTTCAAGTGTTTGAGCAGCTGACATGTAAAAATGTAGAGGGCAAAATATATGGTAGAATCCCAGTCAAAACAGGGAAGATTTTTCCATGAAAGAGGTTAAAAATTATACACAATTGCCATTCAATTTCAATGGCCTTTGCATCACAAAATTGTCCAAGTATTTAGGCATTGCTTTAAAGAAAATCCATCTTATCTAATTGAAATGCAATGAACTTTGGGCTCAAATAGTATTGAATTCACATAGTGTTTAAGCAGTCACCACCCAGGTCTTCTTGGAGAAGTTCTTTCCTTCTCTCATATACATAAACTTTCATGTATAAAACTGGATCATATTATATTGGATTGTTGCAAAGATTATATATACTATGTGAATCATTTGACCCTTTATACTTTGTAACGATGTGTAGGTAGTGATTTGGACTAAATTAATTCAAGGTTTCTCTCCTATTTCTAGAATTCCATATTTGCTGAGAAATAAGTCAAAATACGTATTTTTAAAATGTAATTTTTTTTCTACCGCACAATATTCAGTTTATCCCTGAAATAATCAGTTTAGAGAAACAGGACAAATAGGATGTGTATGTGTGTAAGTAGAGACAGAGATAGAGATGATAGAGAGAGAGATAGAGAGAAAGAGAGAAAGAGACAGACAGAAAGACAGAGAGAAAGAACAAGAAGGAAGACAAGTGATGAGTAAATTATGGGCAGAGGAAGTCCCAAGTGGAAAAAGTGAGAGCTCTGTGTCTGTGAACACAATGACAATTTCACTGCAAGTAAGCATTAGAAGACAATCAGACATCACAAAGAAAAACAACATGGGGAAGAATAGTTGCAAAAATGTTCCCCTAATTCAAGGTTTTGGCTGCCCACAAATGCAGGAGAGGACAGCATGAAACAACTTTTCCCAGGCTTCATATAATAATATATAAGATGTTGCATCTCAGCTAGTGCTCCTTGGGCTGCTACTACAAAATAACATGGACTGGGTGGCTTAGACAACAGACATTTATTTCTTACAGTGTTGGAGGCTAAGATCAAGATCTGGAGTGCTAGCACATTGGTGTCTGGTTTGCAGACAGCCACCTTCTTGCTGTGTGCTCATTGGCAGAGAAAGCAATCTTTCTCTCTTCCTCTTCTTACAAAGTCACTAATCTCATCATGAGGGCCCCACCCTATGACCTTATCTAACTTTAATTACTTCCCAAAGGCACCATCTCTAAATACAGACACACTGGGGGTTAGGGCTTCACTACATTAATATTGGAGGGCACCCAATTCAGTCCATAGCACAGCTCTTAAAAAAAAAAAAATCAGACATGTGTATGCATATGCCTTTCCTCAGAAAGTGAAGAAATGTGGAAGATAACCCATCCTGCAACAAGTCTCTGCGTAATAATGTTCTCGTGAGGACTAAATCACATCAGATAAAAAAGGCATAAAACTCAACATACACTTAGCTGTCAAAAATGGTTTGACCTTTATATTATTAGCTGTCAAGCAGTGAGCCAGGTATTTTTGACACATTATCTAGATTTCTTTTAAAATTACTACAAAATGAGAGTAATCCTTCTTTCACAGTGAAGAGACTGAGACTCAGAGAAGTAAATACCTTTCCAAAATCAGGCAGCTCTTCTGCTGGAGTTAGGATTTGCATCCTGTCAAAGCACAGGCTTTATGTGTTAAATGAAGATACCACTCTTTTCTACAATTATTGATGATTTATATTTGCAGCCATCTGTCCAATATTTTTACAATTATAAACATTATTGGGAAGAGGTAATATAATGGAATATAGCAGAAAATATGCCCCTTTCAAAAAGTAATGATGCATGGTATACATCAAATTCTTGGTAACTTCCAAGACTGTTATGGGGAGATAGCAGGATGTGCAAATGGAAATATGGTACTCTGTGATTTTGAAGGTAATAGATATCTTATAGGGTATACAATATGATTTGTTATCAGGAAAACAGACTGTCAGATTTAATGAGCAAGTAACCCAGTTCCCTAGAGAACATGACAGGACTAACAGCAACAATAAAAAAAAAATGGGGCTGTTGAAGCTGGTGATTAAGTGTGGCAGAAACACAGGTAAATGCCTATGGGACTGAAGGCAGTAGTAGGTGATAACTGAGGAAACAAAGTCTCTAAGGAATACTTGGACCTAGATAAGTTTAGTTATCTCCTACTCCCTCCTCCATATAGGCAGTCTCTTACATCTCTAAGACTGAACTTGAGAAACACAGAGACGAGGTAAATGAAGGAAAGTTCTTGATTAATTAGCATAAAATAATCTGGTTCCAATGTCCTGTAGGTGTGACAAAGTCTCAATGTTAATTTTTTTTTCTTTTTTTTTATCAGAAATGTTTATGGTTTCCTCAGAGGAGGCCTCTCTAGGTGCTTCCACCTGCAGCTTCCTTGACAGGTCAATGCCTCTTCTTTGCCTGGCCATTTCCCCCCACCTCACCAAGACATAAGCATGCACATGCATGCATAACCACTAATGCATATAGTGACTTATGCGTGGATGTGTTCTTTTCCTACATATATATAACAATAACAATATTATACACAGAAGTAATAGTATAACTCCATTCAGGTTCCTGGACCTGATTGCAATGTGTGTTACATATGTGAGGGGGGTCTTCCCACACACAACACTAAGCAATTCTTGAACACCAGCAGGGTGTTGGAGAACTCAACTCAACTCTGATGCTATCTGCCCAGAGACAGCACCAGATTCCCCAGGTTAGGGCTGTGTCCTACAAAACAGCTCTCCACTCTCCACTTCAGATGGTGGTTGCAAGCCCCAGGCAGTTTACCTGTGCTTCGGACCTACCAGCTACAGATTAGAGGTTCAACGACCTAGCCCTTTGGTTCAAATAATTTGCTAGACCAGCTCACAGAACTCAGGAAAACACTTACGTTCACCAGTTTAATAAAGGATACCATGAAGGATACAAGTTAACAGGCAGATGGAGAGAGACATAGGGCAAGGTCCCAAATAAAGGAGCTTCTATCCTGGATCAATGGCACATGGCGGTTCCCCAAGCTTAGTAGCTCTCTCTCCAACTGAGAAGCGGGATCTAATTGAACAGAGAGAGATAAGCTCTTCTCAAGGGTTTTTGTGAGGACTTTATTGCTTAGTCATAATTGACTCAATTATTAGCCATTGGCTGATTCAGCCTCCAGCCCCTGCCTTTGGGTGGGAGTCCAAAAGTCTCTCATTAACATGACAAAACACCCATTTCACCTTTAAAGCTTTGCAGTGTTTTCAGGAACTGTGGATGAAGTTGAAATATACCTGGGAAATACATATTTGGTCATATGAATGACCAAATATGTATTTCTTAAGACTCATTATACTGCAATCTACAACCAGCATCTTATTGCTGAGGTCATGTTTTGCAAAGCTTCAATTACTTGCAGTTACAGTAATTTCAAAAGACCCAGTGCAGCTCGTGTGACAAAGGATATAATGGAAACAGGTGCCTTTCACTGGGAATTCCACCAGCAGGGCCAGTCTTCTCTTCACCCCCCTCCACCAGCCCAGTAGCTGTTAGCCTTTGTATTTCTCAGGCAAGGTGCAAACTCAAAACATGTTAGAGGACACGGCAAGCTAAGCGTTTGTCATGAATCTCCTTTTTGTACTGAGTTAAATTGAGAGGAAATTGCTTGTTCCTACTACCCAATATTTGAGATAGGTAAGAAATCACAGTCTACCAACAACCCTCTCCAAAGAAATTCCTCTCTCATTTAACTACAGCCTTTTTAAACCTTCAGTGTGAGCTAGTAATGGCTGGGCTTGCCCCATACAGGTGGCTACTCATTTGGAATGGGTGGGTTATGGGAAATATATGTTCATTCTTCAGGTTTTGTGGCTTTAGCTAAAAATGATGGAGAGGGGAAAACTTTAGCTTTTAGTTGTTCCTATATAAGCAAACAACAGATGAGTCTCCACTGGACCTGGTAATAAAATGTTTATTTAAAAATCCCCAATCTTTCCCAAGATGCTTTAACATGAATTTTAGCTGTATCACTTCTTTTGTCTTCAAACAAACCAAGTTATTTTTGATAAGGTCTGTGTATTGTGTAAGGAAGGAAGACACAAATCTAAGGGACTTTGGGAAGATTTAACCTTCAAAGGACTTTTACAGGGTTTGAATTTCCCTTCAGATGTCTGTCTACATAAAAATCACAAGGCTTTGGGGCTCCATTCTTGTATGTAGCAGCATTCCTTCCAGTATGGGGGGATCTGCATAATTATGGCTCCAAACCAGTTTTCTTCTGAGAATTTTGGGCAAAACTTCATAATAATTCAGTAGCAGACATGACATTGCTAGTAGAGTCTTACATATATAAAAAGACATTCATTATTAATATGGTTAAAAATTTTGCTTTATAGTCTGAAGTCTACCATATCCTTCCTGTCCATCTGTTTTGAAAATTGGCTTTTCTTTTCTCTCTGACTTGAAAAGAAAAAAAACAAACCAGAGAGTTTGAAATTCAACTTGCTCTTTGTGACTAGCACCTAGAAATTCTGCTGTGTAAAAAGCACTTTATTGCCTATCTTTATTTTATGAAGAAAAAAATAAAAGAAATTCTCTCCAAAAAATTATTTCAGTTCTAGTTCTGATTTAATTAACATCTATAATGGCAGTAGATCACAGAACTCCCAAACGTATGGGGAGAGACTTTGATCAATATTTATTGATGTATAGGGAGTTTGGCTGAACTCTAGGTCTTCAAATTAGATGTGCTGCCAAACATTACAGATGGTCCATCTGAATATAAATTCCGCTGATTTTCTTTCCAAGCTAGGTTTAGATGGTTCTATTAGTTAACGACTGATGCTTAACAAATTTAGCAGCTTTAAACAAACATTTACTATTTCCAAGTTTCTCTGGATCAGGAAGTCAGAAGTGACTTGGTTCATAATTCTGTCTCAGGGTCTCTCAAAAGGTTACATTTGGGAGGTCGTCCAGAGTTGCTGTCACTGAAGACTTGACGGAGGCTGGAGGATCTGCTACCAGGACGTCATCTCTGATGTGGCTGTTGGAGCAAAGCTTCAGTTCCTCTCTGGCTGTTGGCAGGAGGACTCAGATTCAGCAGGACAAGATGAAAAACACAGTGTCTTTTATGATCTAACTGCAGAAGTCACATTACATTGTTTATGTAATATCCAATTGGTTACATAGACTAGCCTATTTACTGTGACTACACAAGGGAACAATTTAAGGGACCATACAAAAGGATTCAAACCGAAAGGCAGGGATCGATCGCTGAGGGCTGTGTTGGAACCTGATGACCACAATCTGCCCTCTGACCCCCCAAGGATGATTTGTGTTCTTTCCACATGCAAAATTAGTTTATCCACACTCAGAGACATTGACATTCTATCTCATTCTAGAATAAGATCAAGTCTAGAATCTCCTTATGTATATAAGGTCAGGTGCAGATGTAGCTCCTTGAGTTTTGTTATTTAAGTGCATCTCCCAGGTGTATTTATTTCAATCTGGAAACATGACTAAAGAGGAAAGTTGTCCAACTCTTTGCCAAAAATACAATGGTGGAAGAGCTTACAGCCATAAAGTACTTAGCAGACAAGTTGTCAGGGGCTTGCTGAGACATTTCCAAATTAAAAGACAAATGATTGCATTTTAAGTCTCCTACCACAAAGGAGGAGGCTCAATTCCTGGTGGGCTTCTGTGAGTTCTGAATATGGTACATTACACATTCACTTACATTATGCAGGTCAGGCTGTGAGGCAAGCAGCTCTGCCCCTGAGACCATTGAACCTGGCAGACCCTTTAGTTTTGGTGGTCTGAGTGGTGCTATTAAATGGACTACAAGGGAAGGTTCATAGCAGAATCATAACCTAGCACTTTGGGATTCTGAAGCAAATCCACTTACATCTGCTGAAGAAAATTCAATGCGTTTGAAAAGCAACTCCTGACATACTACCGGGTCCTCCTTGAGAAAGCATGCCTTCCCGTGGGACACCAAGCAATCAAACCTCCCAAACTACTCATCACAAAATGAGTCTTATCGGTACTACAAAATCATAAGACACACTTAGCATTTTAAGTTACATCTGGTTTTCAACATAAGCAGAAACAAATGGTGCAGACATGAGTAGTAAGGTAGCCAGCCTCCAAAATAATCCCAGTCATTCTCTCTTTTTGTATTTCAGACCTTGTGTGATCAATTGCCACACTGCATCAGGGTGGACCTGTGTGTCAAGTAGGATTTGCAGAAGTGATGGTATGTCACTTCCAAGATTAGATTATAAGAGACACTGTGGCATCTGTTTCTGCATGCACTATCTCTTTTCTCTTAGATCAGTAGCTCTGGGGGAAGCAGTTTGCATGTTGCCATCAGCCCTATGGAAAGGCTTCCATGATGAGTAATTGAAGCCTCCTGCTAACACCTAGGTGTGCAAAACTGAAGTGGATTCTTCAGCCCCAGTCAGGTCTTCAGAAACTGTATCCCAGACCACAGAGCTGTTGCAAACTTGTGAGTGACCATGAACCAGATATACTCAGCTAAACTACTGTTCATGTGAGGCATAAACACAGGTTGAAAATGCTTAAACTAGACAAATAATGGTTGAATTAGAAGACGCATTTTTAAACTTAACTCTGCAACCAAAGTCTGCCTGCGAGCCATGTATGCATAGATTACTCCTATTCACATCTCACTCTTTTCCATACAGGCTACTTACCTTAAAAAAAATATTTGTGTGTTTAGCTTGGAACACAATACATCACTGTTGATTCATTAATAATAACTAAGTCAAATGGGATTTTTTATTCTAATTTTATGATTCTGATCATTCTTTTGCCAACCATTCTTGGGTGCTGTTTATCCCCACAGCATATGCCGACTTTTGTTTGCATCCTACATTAATCTGATTTTCTAAATGTAACAGTTGCTGATTTTTTAAATCTGAGATAATCAGGAGCACTTTTATGATGATAAAGCAAGATACTTTAATTGTATGTACTTTGGAAAATATTCATAATGTAATGAAAGAAATAAAAAACATAGTCTTATCTCCCAGAAATAAATGCTATATCATTTTGTGTTCTTTCTTCAAATCATCATATATAGGTGGCTATCTAGATAGCTAGAAAGATGACAGATGAATACATAGAAAAATAAATGGTGAGTAATACATTAATCCAAGACACTTTTACCTAATTATCTCTGAATTTCTCCATTTTAGGGCTTTTTTTTCCCTTAACAAACCAAATAGATACAGTATCTATCCCAGAGTTAATAAAAATCCAGTGTCTTCCCCTTGATTTACAATGATTCCTAAAAGATAATTTTTTTCTTGACATCTTTATTGAAATCTCTTGTTAGGCCTAAGGGATTTTAATTAGCCTTTTTTTAAGTAGCAGATTTCTTAAAAGGTTTCATAATCCTTCTTTACCTTCTTTTATTTTCCAGTGCAGCTTTTGTTTTTCTTCAAGTAATAAGTCCCTTATTCAGTCACACTTTTGGTTATTTTACTCATTACTCAATCATTTTTACTGATTAGTTTAACAAGTAATTATTGAGACTTTATTATGCTAGCCACTATGCAAAGTATTTGGAATACAGAGGTGAGATAGAAACCAAAGTTTCCTTAATCATGAATTAAAATCTAGCTCTCCTAGATAAAGTGTAGAGGTGGAAGTTTGTCAGAATTAGTCCTTTGGCCTTCTTACATATATTTGAATATTATGTAACATAGTTTGGGGTAATGTGGGTATAGGAACTTAATTATTCTGAGATTTTACCAAAAGAAAGTCATTATCTCCACAAATTTGAATTCATCACTTGATCACAAACATTTAATTGGATGTACCAGTTCAAGGCGACAATTTGAAATGTAGTAAATAACATTCATGAGAAAAAAATAAAAGACTTGATATATTAATTATTGATCCAGAGATCCACATGTGCTTGAGAAACACATCACCATATAATTTAATTTTCTTTCTAAATAAACATTCAATTGGGGGCTTGCCACATGTCAGACATGCCTGCTTATTTCTTTAGGGCAATACTCATGTGTTCCATGGAGTTTTTATATTCTGCATACAAATTAAGGATTTATTCTTTCTCAGGCTACATCTAGTATTTTTTATCTATCAAGCCATGAGAATAAGAAATCAGACAGGGAGAGGGTACACAGGGGATAATGACAGAAATTATCACTGACGTACTCTTTCTTTCCCCTTGATCCTTGTGTATATCTCACATAGGTAATTTGGTTTATATGATGACCACCACGAAAGAACTGGATTCAACTGAATGTAAAACTCTGAAAGTTTATCTCACCATTCTGAACATAAATTTTATATATAGCTATCTCTAGCCTGATTTATTAGTGGTTAAATACTTGTGAGTAACATAATAAGTTAAAGCTAGATTACTACTCTCACATTTGGCAACCAATCATTAATTCACTGTGATGTTTATTTACATTTTGCCTTTTATCAATTTCTTCACTTACTTGGTAAGTATTATTTAAGTTTCATATAAGGAGAAAATCTAAATATATTATTTGTAACAATAGAAATGCAACCAGGTGTGCAGGGGTGGAGATAGTAACAGACACTAACAATTTAAGGGACTATAGCAGATGACCATTAACCTATCTAGAATTTATGCTCTGAGGAACACATAAGATAAAGTGAAGGATCTGAAAACATAAACAATGATGAATGTTTTCCGAAAAACACTGTTTACTACAGTGTTTCATGTTAAGTAATACGTCTAATTCTTTCCCAGAACTATACTTAAGTTCATCATAGCTAAGTTGATCATGGCTAATTTTATAAAAATTTTAAAATGTAAATTATTGTACATCTAAAATGGTTGGGTTTAGTGAATATTTTAAATGGTAACTGCTTGTAGTTTAAGTTGGTTTGCATCTTAAGACTCAAATTAGATTGGATGTCAACTTGGTATTTATTTGACCCTGTGATTCCTGTGGAAGAAGTGTATTTGTGATTATTGTAAACAAAGTTTGTTTAAAAAATAATTGTTACTAACATGAGGAAGTAAAAGAATACCCGGTAAACTTGGTGTTCACCTTTAAGATATCCATGGGAATACAGATAAAAGAATAAACTCCTATATCTTCCAAAGATGAGGATAGAAAATTGTATGGTAAAAATAAATATTTATTCATTTATTCTATAATTTAAAATTTATTTTTCAATGTATAGTATGTGCCAGATACTGTACTAAGTTCTAGAGATAAAATGGTGTGGAAAAGCAAACGGCCTCCTTCTCTGAATAATTTTATATATTACTATGGGGAGAAAAGCATCAATCTTACAATCACATTTATGAATATTCAAGTATATACTATAGTAAATGATCTGCACGAAAGATGTATGATTCATGAACACTTATAACTCTAAGAGAAACTTAGCTAGACTTTGGAGTTTAGAAAAGGATTCTTTAAAGTATGTGATGTTAAAGTTAATTTGTTTTAGATGGTTAGGTGTTAATTAGCAAATACATTAACTGCTCTGTGGCAGCCAACCTATTTGAAGAGCCAGGGTGACAGATACCCTGAAAACAAGGGGAAGAATGGAACAAGGTTGGCTAAAAGAGATAAAGTAGAGTCCAGAAAAATGCAATTGAGTAGATTGAAAGTAATATGCAGATGCTGGAAGATTTTTAAAACAATGGTAGTCGGAGTAGTGCATAATTTGAATTGATTTTTGTGTTTAAGTTTTATTGTGATATAATTTATACACAGTAAAACGTGCCTTTTTCATGTGTACAAGTCTATGAATTTTTATCATTGCACAGAGTCATGTAAAAAGTTACCCTGTATACTTGTTAAAAATCCCAACCTCTGCTCTAGCACATGGATTTCTGGTCTGCAAAGTTGGCTTACATTTGGAAACTGGGCAAGGGATGTGAATTTTTAACAGAGACAATTGCTCTTAGTCTCCTAATCATTTATCCTGGATTTCTTCTGATGGCAAAAGCCAAGGAATATGCTTACCAGCTGGCCTTTGTGACCCTACCTGATATCAGCCCATATCTGTGGGTCACTTTCTCTTGGATGGCATTTTGACCCTGTTACCCATGAATATTGTGTCCACTTGATTCTTGGCAGTTGAGCACCACTACCTGTTCTCTTTCTCAGGGTCCCTTCATCTCTATTGTTAGCAGTAAGCCTAGCCATGTAACAGCTTTTCTGACCTTTAGTTCTGACCTCAAGATAGCCAGTCATTGCTGAGTGTTTAACGAAATGTTCATGCTCTTCTCTCCAGCACATTCTTTCATGGCCTTGGTGAATAGCATGATCTCTGATCCTTACCTTGGAACATAATCTGCTTGGTCTTCTGACCTCGTATGTTACATATGCTCCAGCATACCTACTTCCTTAGCCTTTCAATGTCTTCCTCCACTGTCTGCCACAGCAGTTTCGCCTCTGCTCAGCCTGGTCATCTCTCTCTTCATGTTCTAAGAAGCACTGTAGCAGCTAGTTCTGAGGTCCTTATCATGGTGCTAAAATGTATTTCAATTGAGTGCCCCCAAATTAATAAAGCCTCCTTTATCTGAACTTAGGCCCAGTCCCTTTCTTTAAGAATCTCTGCAATCTATGCACACATACAACTTTTCCAATTCTTTAGAATATATGCTGGCCAAGTCCTCAGTTCTTTTTAGGTATCATCTCTTTTCTTCCCTCAACAAGTTCAGCATAACTTTGGCAGGGTTATGCTGTGAATTAACCCTAGTTACAGGTTAGTGTCTGGGAGAGGAACCATGGGCATATCCTGAGAAGGGCACAGGGTGCCCTGCAGGTGGAGGCCTCTGCACTGTCTTCATGAAAATTGAGAGTGCTGTCTGTTAATGGAGGAAGTGGACTATTTGAGCAGATTCAGAGTCAAGAAATCTGGGAGGTTAAGATGCTTAATAAAATTTACCAGATATCTCATCTCACTGTCAGAGGCCAATTTTTTCCAAACAGATCCCTCACTCAAAGAGAGAGGCCACTTTGCTTTCATGTTTAACCTTCTATGGTATTCTACCACTCATATGAGGTCCTAGGACTAGTACCCAGCTCTGTTCACCCCTCCGCCCACCATCATCAGAGAGCCTCTTTATGACCCGCTAGGTAAGTCCTCTGGCTTTTACACTTGGCTTTCAGTAGTCTGTTAATTGCCTGTAACTTTTCATTTTCTTTTCCAGAGTATTAATGCTTAGTAATATCCATCCAAAATCATTGTCCATAATCATTATTTACCTTGCACTTTTCAATCATCCTACGAATCATGCCAACTAATGCATTATCTGCTACTGTGTATGCCATCCTGATTCACTACCAGAAGTTTTATCAATTGAACTGCTGTATGATTCTGGGGCTTCCTGTGCTCCATCTACTACGACCAATGTAATCCTCATTGCCAAGTTGATAAATAATCCATTTCCAAAATATTATCATAATCTTTTTTCTCTGATAACTCTCCACTGGTCCTAGACTGATTCCTCAGGAAGGAGATGCTGAGATGTTGTTTTGAATACAGAGTATTTGTTAAGCATCTGTGTGTCGAATGGAGAGGGAGAAGCAGGATTGGTGATGATGAAAAGCTATTTGCCATGTATGTCCCCAGAAATACTGCTCAAACCAATAGAGAAGTCTGGAGCACATATAGCGCATCAGAGTTATCCTACTTTGGGCCAAAGTGGCTGGGCTATTATACTCCCCCATCAGTCACAGGTTACAGGCTGCCTCAGGAATGGTGTGTTCCCTTGAGCAGCACCTTCCCTGAACGTGCTGATAGTAAGCTGTCTACTGACATGTGGGTTCTTGAAGAACAAGATGGTAGGGCATCTTTGTGTCTATTACATAGATTAGTCACTACAAAATACAGATTTAGTAACCTTGGAGTCACATCAGTAAAAAATATCTAAGTTGAAGCACAGAAATAGACAGGAAAGAAAAACAAAACAAGAGCATGAGAAGAAATTAAGGCACATTGAAATTGTAACTGGACTGTGATTAGATCCCCCTCTCAAAAAAAATGAAAAATTAGGGTAAAGGTGGTATTTGAAGTTATTGTGCCTGAGACTTTTCAAAATATAAAGATGCCGAATCACAAATTTCAGGAAGCTCAACAAACCCCTTACAAAGAAAAACACAGGCAAGTGTCACCGGGTTAAATTTCTGAGAGCATGGGCAAAGTGGGAGTCTTCAATGTAACCAGAGAGTGGAACTTGGAGGAAAATGGCAGAATAGGAGGTCACTGTGATAACCTCCTCCCAGGTACACACTGAAGGAGCAACTGTGCCAAAAATAGCTGACCAGGAAAGCCAACTGAAGACTGCAGAGCAGACCGTCTGTACCTGGCAAAGAAGAGAAGAGCACGCTGAGAAGGGTAAAGAGGCAGAGCCATGATCAGTCAGGACCCAATCCTTCTGTCACCCCCAGTCCACAAGCAAGAGAGAGAGGAACAGAGAGGGGAGGGGATAGACACTCAGGTCAGGTTTCTGGCACACCTGGCCCTGGGGATTTCCTCACTAACAGCTTTTTATTTACTATAATTGATGATATTTTTTGAGATGTGCCCTAATTATCTTATTTTTTCTTTGCTTAGATAAGTAGGTCTTTTTTTTTTCAAAATTAAATAATGCTACAATTACCATTTTTATATTAAAATGCTTATCTGCATTTCAGAGTATTTCTTCATGATAGGGTAAAATAAATGGACTACTAAGCTAAAATATGGTGCATCTAAAAGTGTGTCATCCCTGATATTAAAAAAATGAATATGTAGGTTATAAAACAAATAGAGCTGTCCTATATAACTTTCTACAATAATAATAATATTCTGTCCAATATAAGGACCACTAACCATGTGTGGCTACTGAACACTTAAATGTAGCAAATGTGACCAACATACTGAATTTAAAAAGCTAGGTGCGGGTGGTGGCTATGGGTAACATCATATCTATACTTGTGCAACTGCCACCCAAATTGTTGGTATCACTGAAGAATACTCCTTCCTCGTTTCTGATAATATTCTCCCAGTATCTGAAAACATTGCCCTAAGAACTCAAATTTTTATCATTGCTATATTTTAAAAATAACTTACTGTATTTTTACAAATGCCTAATATGATGCTTAGATTTGCTTGTTTTTGATCCTTGTAGAAATAATCATCTTTATCCACCCTTGTTTCCTTTTTGGTTTTTACAACATTTCTAAGATTTATCCATGTTGCCTTATGTCGTAGTACTTCATTCATTCTCAGGCTTACGGTATTCCATCTTGTGAGGTTACTTCAATTTATTTGTCTACTACATAGTTGAATGGCATTTCGTCTGTATGTTTTTCACTGTTAGGCCATGACACAGTACATTTCTCTTGATGTATATTTTTCAAGGGCTATAGTGGGATATGCAACTGGGAATAAAACTATTGGGTCATAATATGGGCAGGTGTTAACTTTACTATATAATTTTAAATTGTGTTTTAAAATGATTGTACCACTTAATATTTCCCCTAGAAACTTATCCAAGTTCTTTAGGTTCCATACTCTTATCAACAGTTTGCATTATAAGCTTCTTTGATTTCAAGTAACAGTAGCCAAATAGTTACTAATGGCAATTTTAATTGCATATTTATGAAGATTAATGAGGTTGGATATGTTTTCTGTTATTAGTCATTCAAATTTCTCTCTTGCAAAATGCCTGCTCATGCCTTTTGTTTATTTTTTTCTATTGGTTTGGTATCTTTATACCTGGGAGTATACAAGGGAATTCTTCATATATTTTTAGTTCAATACAATTTTAGTTGTATATACTACAGATAGCTTTCGTTATTTATAGCTTTTGTGACAAATATTGTATGGTATATTTTGACACATTCAAATTCTTTATTGTTAAATGAGATTTTATCATTCTTTCCTTTGATGATGATTACTTCTTGGAATTTGTCGAAGAAATCTTTCCACAACTGCAGACCTTAAATATTTAATCCCCTAAATTGTCTACATATTTTTATGTTTTTTGTTTCACATTTAAATCTTTAGTTAATTTTAAATTCATTGTTCCATAAATGTTGCAGTAACAATGCAATTTCATGTGCCCAGATAACCCAGTTATCTTGTAACTACACCCTACTTTTTCAAGTAGTCTGTAATGCCACTTCTGTTAAAACAATTTTTCACATATAACTGAATCTGTTCCTGACTCTATTCTATTCTTTGAGTTAATTTTTATGTTTCCATTTCATAAAATATCACAATTTTAGTAATAACTTTAGAGTAAGTCTTGATAGCTGTGAAGGCAAAACCATCACCTTACTTTTATTTTCTGACAGCTTCCTACCTTTCTCAGTCTTTTGCTCTACCATGTATTGTTTATAACTATATATCAAGTTATTTATCAATTGTAACTGGGATTTTGATTTGCAAATGTGTTCTGCATGCTTCCTATTTTAATATTAAAAACAGTAAGCAGAGAAACCCAAAGCCATCCACTACCTGATAAAATTAAAAAAGGAGCTTGGGGATTCACATAGGAATCATGCATTTTTTCTTCTGTTGTCTCCATATTGATTTTTTCATACTAAAATAATCAGTCTCTTGAATGTCCATATATATAATGTGAAATATCTTTAATTGATTGTCCTCCTTAATTAGGACTTTGTAATGAGGGGCTACTGTACAAAGATGAATAAGAAACCATTTCCCCAAAGTTGGAATTCCATAGTGGTTTTTGCAATTATCTGCTAAATACTAATATCAGTGGTAATTATGGAATCTATAAAATACTTCTTACTAAAGTCTTTGGAGAGCTTTCTCAGCCTGTGTAAATTCACTTCCTGGGGACATGACTATGTATTTGCCATGTTTTATATAACAACATCAGAGAATATTATGAAACATAAAAAAAATACCAAGAACATTATATTGTTTAATTATCATTTCAACCATGGTTTTAAAATCATAGTCAACTGATAGATGATGATTGAGAAACTCAGATGCAATAATTACATTTCCCTGTCACATGGCTAGTAAGGGGGGAAACTTTTATATAAATCCAAATCCATATGGCACAAAGGTGAAAATGTGGTTAAATTGAGAGTTTAGAAAAGATTATCCTGATATGGCTTCTCAGCATTATTTGTGTGATAGGCTGAATAATATCTCCCCTCCTGCCCAAGGATACCCACATCCTAACCTTTGAATTTGTACTATGATTAAATTAAAGATCTTCAGATGGGAAGATTATCCTGTATTATCTATGTGTGGGCTTGGTATAATCATAACGGTCCTTATTTAAAAGAGACAGGATATCAGAGTGGTAGTAGGAGATAGAATGATGATGGAGCTTCCCGCCCCCCAGCCATACCACCACCTTGATGTTAGCCCAGTGAGACTAATTTTGGACTTCAGACCTCCAGAACTGTAGGATAAGAAATTTACTGGGTTTTTAAGGCATAAAGTTTTTGGCAATTTGTTACATTAAGAATAGCAAGCTGACACAATTTGCTTTACTCTGATAAACACACCAAGAATATGCATCAGAGGCCAGCTCTAAATCAGGCAAAGACATATTTTCATTTCCTGAACACGTAGAGGGTTTACTAACGAACACCTGTTACTGAGATGTCTCCTTTGGGAAGCGTGTTTCGTGAGCCTTAAATATCACCAAGTCATTCCAGATGAAGTCTTTATCCTTGGTTGGTTCCCATTTCAAAAACATTTGTTTGTTTTTTCTTCAAATCCTGTGGAGTTTTATCATTCAGGAGACTTCCTGCTGCTTTCCGGTGACTGCAACTGAACACAGCAACATGAGCACCCGCAGGAGCCAGGGCTTCAAAAACCATTTAAACCATTATAGTCCAAAGAGCTGATGCACCATAAGACTGCACGGGAGTAAAGATCTGTCAGCGTTGGTCACTATGAAGCCAGTAAGCTGAGGTCTTCATTACATACTCTCTATCATCAGACTATGTGCTAAAAACAGTTCATGGATATTCTTTAGAGGCCAAATCTTCTCTTTTCTGTCAATTTGGAATCAGTCCCTAAATGGAAACTGAATTATGAAAGATACCTCAGGAGATGTAAAAGAGGTAAGATGTAAGTGTATAGATATATCAACAAATGTAGAAACTTTGATGATTTGAGCATGACACTTTATTTTCTTTAAGTATTAAGTTTTTTCTTAAATCTATTGATAACCAATTTTATTTGTAAGTCTACGTATCTATTTTATCATCAATGAGAGTATAACTAACAATATTTACTGGAAAATTTGAAAGAACTGATTGGGATTGATTATAATGTGTAACTCACATATGAACAGGTTTTTTAAAATTCTCTTGTATTTTTTATATATAACCTACTACCTCTTGCTCAGAGTTGGATAAAGAATTTATCTTCGATGGTGAAAAATAACCTAAAATTACTTCATCAGTTATTTTCATTTATTTTATTTTAGGTAAAGTAGCTATTTCAAAGTCCAAATTGCATACTCCTGTGCTTTTTCCTTTTTTCCAGGGCCTTTTTCAATCCCTTTTTCCGAATTGCCTAAGTATCAGAAAGTGCGTCATCATCTTTGTCATTTTCATCATCTTCAGCATGGAAGGCAGAGGAGCCTCTGCTCACTAGACTGTGTCTTGAGTTTACATTACTCATTTCTTATTATATTGCTATACAATTAACTCTATTTTAGTCCTCCAAATTGTGGCTGAAGTTGGCTTAATGAAGCCTGGTTCTTCCTTTCAGGGTTTTTTTTTGGCTTTAGCTCTACTTTGAAAATCGTATATATTGCATGGCTGTACACAACCTGTTAGTCATGCTTTCCTCTGGTAACAGGGATTATACAGTTTCACCTCATCAAACTCAAGAACAGCCATGTGACATGCTTTTGCCAGTGAAATGTGAGAAGTCACAAGGGTCACTTTTGCAAAGAAGTTTATAAACTAGCTCAACATACACTACATTTTCTTTCTCTTGTATCTGTGATCATGGAGGCATGTGTCAACATAGAGCCTCAGTCAGCTTGGATAATAAGGAATGACTTGAACAGAGAGAGCACTTCTCTGACCCATAATGAGTTTCTAAGATATTTAGGTTGCATTTTAATGCAGAATATCCTAGTCTAGCCTGACTGATGCAAATATTTTATAAAAATAATCTAATAAGGACATCCCAAATACACATACAGTACAGTAAATTGCATAGATGAAACCTGTGCACTTGACATTGGGATTAAGCACACAATTCCAATTCGAAATATAGCTAATTCCCATCCTTTCCATTTCACAGATATAATTGCTATTTACAAATGGGCAATCCATTCCCTGTTTATTATTTTATATTTACTTATGGCCATTAGAAGAATAGCATCTAAATCACCTCTGATGTTTAACTCCCAGCAAGCCTTGGCTATCTCAAAACCCTGACATCCTCATTGAAGATATGGAGCCCAGTTTAATCATGCTTTTCCTGCTCTTCACCCCAACCTACAATGGGCAGCCAGAAACAAGGTTCTCAATACTATCAGTAGACACTCTCAACAAGATATCCCCCATTCTCTTTGTGACCTCTCTTTGTGATCTTCCAGGGTTCATATTCAGGTGGAGAGATCTATGGTGCCAGACACAGAATTCATAAATCTTTCCTCAGTACTCTGCCAAGACAATTCTATCATTCTCACCTCATTTAACTGCATATTTTACATCCTACTATCAATAACCCATTCTAGCAGTGTGTCAAGTTCCAGATATGTTTGCCAGGCAGTTAATCCCTAACAACATGGGAGAACGCTTCTATATTAATAAATTCGCCTTCATCTAGCTTTATGTTTTATGTTCCTACCCTTGTTCAAAAACCTCATATCTATCAGTAAATATGTATATATATTCTGATTAGGTCTTGCAATTATTTTAGTATAATTACAATTTTCTTTTCTCCTGAAACAGAGACTGAAATCTTCGTCTCTGGTTAACTGGGAGCGACAAGGAGAGGAAGTAGAAGATTCACAGGAGAGTCAGGATCATTGGCAAAGCATTTGATTCAGGTGGTAGCTTTGCTGGGTCCGCACAAAAGTTGAGGTTGTAATTGTCTAACAAAGATGAGGCATCTTCTTTTTCGTCAACCCTGCCTAAACAAAACTGTGGTTTTAAGATTTTTAGGATGGTGCAAACCAGTTTCCCCATTCCAGAGCTCAAATTTCTACTCCATCCTCATCAACACTTGGACTTTTGCAAAGGTATCTGTTGATGCTGCAAAAGTCCTTTCCAGCTCTGCCAAATTTTGAATGAAATCTTGGGGCAAATTTTCAGCATAAATTGTACTATAGCTGCAAGAAGTGGAGATATTATCAAAATTACCAGGTACCCTGGAGACCTTCTGAGTGATTTCAGTTAACACCTAACTAACCTGAGCCTGTCATCTTTTTTTTTACTATGACTTTGAAAGTAGTTAACAAAAGCAGACTATTTCACACATCTTTAAATAATATCCCAGTGTCTTTTGTCATTTCATAGCCCAATACTTTATAAGCTTTATCTTCCACATGCACTTCATTTCCTATCAACATCGATGTGAGTTTTAGTAATCACCACTTTGCTGACACCCAGAAATGAGGTCCTTGCTTGTAAATAAGCATTTTATTTCCAAAGTCTGCATCTTGGGGATTTGTTTCCAGGGTTACTTCCAATACCAATAGTTTAAGCTTGAGTTCTCTGCACTATCTACCAGTTGTCTTTACAAAAGCAGCTAAGGAGGGAAAGCCACTATATGGGTATATTATTGAGGTCACTACTGTAGGCAACTGGTGCTCACTTCCTCCCTGGATCTGTAGGGGAGCCTAGAGAATGACTCAGGATTGTTCAACAATGAGTTGATTTGGGGGAACATTAATTCTTTGCCTCCTATTCCTACCCCCATAATGGTTGCACATTGTCTACGGGACATTATCACCGGCATTATTGGGTTTTGATAATCTGACCTACATTACTATTGTAAAAAAGAGCCAATTTCAGTTTAAGATTAGACACTTGTAAATCCCACCCAAAATTGTCAGCCGCTGATCAAATAGGATCACAGATGTTGCCAAGTGAAGGAAAAGTAGGACACACAAAGAAGTGTCATATATAGAAATTTGCTTTGCAATATATATGTTTTGAAAAGTTTTTAAAAAGCATGTATTCAAAATGAAATTTGTTTAAATAAACACACAGCTAAATTGACAACTAGATAAATAAATGTGATTTTTGGAAAATTCACAGAGAGTTTTCTTACTGAATGGATTTAGGAGTATAACTGTGACTATCTTTATTTTTATTGATTGATTTTTCTGAATTTTTGGCCAATGCTGTTCATTAAGTCAGTACAGATGATTCAGTATCTTAGTAAGATACTCTATATTTTAGACAGCACTGAAAGAAAAATAACGCTCAAGGCTCTCTAATCTTGCTTAGACAGCTTGGTTTATTCCCTAGCACAATATTGCTTCAATTAGTTGATAGGTGATAGGTACCATTCTACAGTAAGTGGCCACCTTAAGTATTGCAGGCAGCAGGATTCCTGGAACTGGGCCAAACTGAGCTCTGAGTGTTTAATAATACGCTAATATCTAAACAGTTCCTTGGCCATATGCATAACCTTGCAAATTGTATTCACTTTTACTTAATCTAAAGAAAGTTCAGAGATCTCATTAATTTCAGATACAGGAAAAAGATAAAGGAGTTGTAATAAAACAGTATGTGAGTGAAAAATATATTAATTAAGTGGATAATATTTAAAGGTAGGCGATTTGTTTTCCATTCTTAATTTGCAATAGAATCCAGGTTAAAGGATTGTTAGAGTATTTCAGTCTTGTGCTTTCTTCTTCTGATTAAATGTTCATGCTTCCTTTCTGGTAAGCTTTCCTTTCATTAGCTTCACATTTATTTCATTGATAATAAGAACAGCTATAATTTACTTAGTACCTATTATGAGCTATGAACAGTGTTTCACAACAGTAATACTTAAGTCAGGATATGCTAATTCATATTCACTTAAGGAGAAAGAATGGAAGAAAAGAAAAGAAAAGAGAGAGAGAGAGAGAGGGAACGAGGAAATAGGAAGAAATAGAGATATATGTAGAGAGAGAGAGAAGAAAGGAAGAAAAAAAAATGTATAGTCTCAGGTACATATTCAGTGAAAAAAATTGTCCATGGCATTAATACATGTATTTCTACATGGTCTCACATATTTTTAATAAATTCTGCAATAATTTTGATGCATACCAAGTTTGAAAATAACCATGCATGTTTTATCTTTAGTCATTATGTTACCAGTTGAGTTTGTTCTCCTTGGATCTTGCCCCACCACAACAAAGAACTGAAAGGAAGAGACACAGTAGCTAGCAGAGCAGAAGTTGTACTTGAGTACACTCCAAGGGAGGAGCAGGCCAGAGTCAAGGTAGACAAAGGCCCTGAACTTTAGGGGAGGGTCTATTTATCATGATCTAGCCTGGAGGCATTTCTTTGATCGACAGGGTGAGGTCATTTGATTGACAGCCTAGTTATAAGGCCATTCCTCTTGGTGTGTCTGTCTTTTCTCCAAATGCACACAGAAAAGCCTATGGTGGGGATAGGGGCAGAGAAAAACTGCAGTTTATTTTGATGAGATTATAATGAGGTGTGGTTTGGGTAGTTCTTAGTTTTATTCAATTGTTCCTGAGTTGGGACCTGATTGGGAACACTTTGGCCTGATCCCAAAGTTATCTCCCTGCAAAGCCTTTGTTTTCTCCATGTGGGACCCCCTACCTAAGCAGTGTTTGAGCAGTTTTTGCCTTAAACCTATCTTCCCCTTCCTTGGCTGCACATGTCTATCTTTTTAACCAACAATTAGAATTATATAAAATATAGGGTTTTAATTTTTTTAAAAAGAGCTTTGTTGTTGAAAAAACTAAGATTTAAATATTGAGGATAATTAATATTTCTAGCATCATTCTGCTAAAAATCCATGCTCTTAACCCAAACCAACATAGTTATAAGCTTGCACAATCTCTATAAACATGACGTCTATAACCCCGGAGCAGAAATCCTGGGGCAAAATACCTTTGAAACTGAAGTCAGTGAAAGGAAGAAATAAAATTTAAGAAACTCATTTATTTCATACAAGCAGTCGTCCCATTTCTCTCCTAACCAGGCTGCAGCAGAAGGGAGCTCCAGCCACCCTCTCTGGTCCAGATAAACCAGGGCACGCCCTCGTAATTACCTATTAATACGTAGATGGTCCACTGCTCTCCACCCCTTGAAATACCTGTTGATATGGAGATGGACTACTTGTCTGCATCCCTTGGAAACACATATTGATATGCAGATGAACTAAAGCCAGGTGAGAGATTCTGGAAATATTACTATTTTACCCACATGGTCCTTGAAGAATTAATATTTATTACAGGATCCTCAATATTTACCACAAGCATGTATTTTCTTCTGTGTGTTTCTGTTATATATATAATACACACACACACACACACACACACACACACACACACACACACACACACACACACACATATATATTCCAGATTTCTATCATGAGTCAGAAATTTAAAATACAGAAATTTTTAAAAAGAGCAAAAACTGTTTAAGAGATTAAATCACAGTATCTTGACAAACTGATAGTCTTCAAAGATGAATGAAAATAGAAAATTTGAAAAAGCTTGACATGCTTAGCATTATAAAAAGCTGGTTAGATGGATGGATACATAGCTATATAGAGATATTTCTGAAATGAGCTTTTAGGCAGATACATTTATTGGATAGGTTAGCAGATGTGAGTGTGTTTAGATTTGTTTTTAATAAGAAGGGATGGCAGTGATGTACACAGGGATTCTCTTATTGTAACAAAAAGCAAACCATCAACACTTTAAAGGGACACCCATTAGAAGAGAGGAGAAGAATAGGTTTTCCTACCCAGCATAAAGGAAATCACTGAGTAGGAAAAGAAAGAAGGGTAAAAATTTTAAATATACACTGAACCACCTTGTAATTATTTTCTTTGTATTTGTATTTTAAATTCAGATTCTGAGTGTGTTGAAGTGTACTTACAATGGCAGAAATAGAAAAAGGAGATATGTAAGATCGTTGAAGCATTGGTAAATGAATATGAGACAAATGTGAGCATAAGGAATGAAATAGTGTGCCAGTAATTAGAAATATATATTCAGAAAGCTATTTAAATATATTATTTTCATTTCATTTTATTCCACTGTCTCTTTTGCTGTGCTGTCTCTTCTGTGTATCTTTAAATCACACTGATGTTATTTGATATTTTACAAAATTCTCCTGTGACATAGAATATTAAAATTATACAAAAGGGAAGATGTTTTGATAATATTAAATATTTTACATACTGCTACAACAGAGTGAAGTAAGAATATATGGACAAAAATCAGATACTTAGTCATATCAATAGCCAAACCCAAAAGATATATAATATATAAATTCCTGAGTCCAAAGTATTTTGTTAAATTACCCATATAATTAGGTTTTTATTAAAAACTAGGCACACACTCACACCCAATTTTAAGAGTATTACAAATCTATGGCCAAAAATTAATTCTGAAAATATAAATTACATGAAAAAAGTTGTAATTTTAAATAAAAATATCTGAAAATTGCCCAGAGATAGCCACTATTTCTACAATAAAATATAGCTTTAATTAAATTTTTCCAGGAAAAAAATGGAATTACAACTAGAAAAAAATGCCTACTATAGGAAAAACCAAAATTACTTCCTAATAAGAGATGAGATCTTATCTGAAGTTTATATTACATATTAAGGAATTAATGTAATCATATGTGTCTAATTTTAGCCACCTATTTCTGTATAGGCCTAAATAAAACTTGCTATATAGTGAAATCTAATTAACCAATTCATAAAAATAAGCCATCTTGGTTACTGTGCAATTGAAAAGCCTATGTTTTTCTTAAAATAAATTTATACTATAACACCTTAGATCAGTTTTATGGTAGTATCCTAAGAGATATTAATAGGAAAAATAATGACCTGTAATCCTAATATCTTATAGAAATGATAAATTGTATTCATGAAAAAAAAAATCCACCTGATAGTGAAAATACTATCATATTAGGGTATACATTTAAAAACATTATATATAAAAAATTCATGCGTAAAATCAAATAATCTCTGTTGGATTATCTGATCACTGAAGGTCTTGCTTTCCTGTTTTAGAAAGTATCTTTTTAACTTATCTTTAATTGTGATATATTTAAGATAGTTTTATAATTGAAACCTGATTTTCCACAGAAACATTTTTCATTGTCTCAGAGCATCTATTTCATTTTCCCAATTCTAGCTGAAGAAATACACATTTACCTCTATTTTATTTTTAAGCTTTTCCACATTCCTAATCATATAATGTATTTAATATAGTATCCATGTCTTCTTAATGGATTGTTCTCATTTTCTATCCTAAGTAATTACTAAATACTTTATAAATTTGCTGTTCAGATGTCGTACTGGTATGTACTTCACTTACCTCTGAATTGGTATATTGTTTTAACCTATGTTTTCTACTTTGTTGGAATAATATGCTAAGTAAAACTTCCAAGTCCTGGAAATTTGCTAGTTTGTTTTTTTGCTATTCTTTAATGTCTTTATATTGTCAGGCAATCCAATCTGGGGAGATCTCCCTGCACACTTGGTGAGACCTCAGCCCAGGAGAGTGTTCTGTACTCTTAATGAGAAAGAATTTGCAAACAGGTGGTAAAAGTGTAGGTAAGGAAGGAATTAAAACAAGAATAGCAGTCAATGTCAGCAGCCATGCAGGCAGTAGAGAGCAAGAAAGCAGAGAGGAAGGAAAGGGAAGTTACTAAACTCCTGCTTGGTATGGGGAAAATCCCTTGCCAACTCTTGAAGCTAGGGTCACCCAGCATCCAGGGTCTACTAGAATCTGTGTGGTATGGGGATTAAGTCCCTACCACCCCAGAATGTGGGGGAGCCGCAGAGCACTGGATGGAGAGAGATTACGTTCTGAGAACATCACCAAAGCAAAGAAAGGAGGTTTTGGGGCAGGCTACCAGAGAGCGCGATCACACAGCTGCCGTCCCCTACAGGTCACCGAGATGAAGGAAGTTTTCAAGCCCAAATTAGAGGCCTCAGTAGCCCTTCCCCACTTGTCTGAAGTAGAACAGAGAGAGTGAGATCTTGTGCTTAAGTCTAGAAAATTGAATGAAGTAATGAAGTAACAAAGACACTGATTTTGGGGTTTCTTATTAACATCCTGAGAGGTTTGGAAGAGCCCAGAGATAAAAATGCAATACGTTGAGCCACAAGAAGTCTTTATGTAAGGCGAAGTACACCCTCAAAGAAAGAAGAGTGTGGGCAGCCTCAGAGGAGAGGTGCACTTAAAGGCTTAGGATTTGTGTTTTTAAGGATTTCAAGAATGGGGTAAAGGGCCAAGGGAACATAGATTTGACATGTGATCTTACGATGTCTGTCTCCGGTATGAGATATTATATCACCATCCATAGTCCATCCTCTAGATATTCTGTAACATAATAACTTTGATTTACTAATTAGATTAACCAAAATTCAGATCTCATAGTGTTATGTTAAATGCCTTGATAGTGTTACATAAACAGAATAACTTCGGGTTTATTTTGATTTTACTATCAAAAAATTATGAACATCCTAAAAAAACTATTTTAAGTAGTGATGTCCCTGAACTTACACATTTTCCCAGTCAAAACTTTAGGCACTATCATTAATTGCATCTCTTCTCTCTCATGGTAATTTGCAACTTTTATTTATCACACCTCCCTTTTATCTCTCAAACCCTGCTAATTGTCTTCCTCACCCCAACCGCTGCTCTGTGTGGGTTAGCATCACCCCCCCACAGGTTTAACGCAAGAGCTCTTAACTAGCGTCCGGGCCGAAGGCTTGCTCTCTCAAGTCCCATCCCAAGAAGAAATCCAAATCATCTTTAGAATGCAAATCGAAATATGTTCAACAGTCTAATAAAACAGTTTGGATGTCTTTCCAGGGATTTTGTGATTCATTCAAAATACTTTAAAAGCCTTTCCCCATTCTTCTTGATGCAGCCCCTGATTTCCTTTCTGGTTTCATCTCTGGCTACTTGCTCCATGACACTCTGTTCCTTAAACATTAAAATTCTTGTTTCTTGAATATTGTGTGTTCTTTCATCACACAGCCTTTATATTTACTGCATCCTCTCTGCTAATCAGTCCTCCTAAACTTTTCCCATGAATTTCTGCTCATCTTGCCAATGTCAAATTAGAAATGAACTTCCTTGGGTTAAGGTTTTGTCTGCATCATATATGTTCCTCAAGCATCCTGTTATTCCTCTGTTACATCACTTAGGTCCTATAATTATTTATTAATTTCTGTGTTACTCCTAGTAGATAAGAATAAGCCTTACCATGAGAGTTGGATCTGTTAATGATCCTAGTATCAAAAGCACTAGCATGGACATAGAACATATTTAATAGTTAATATAAAATAATAATAGTAATGACTGAATTAAAATTTTATTGAGTAATAACTATATGCTGACCCCTGTGCAAAACCTATTACATGGATTTTCCTATTACTGAAAGCTGATCTTTAGAATCGGTGGGGTTATTTTGAATATGAAGAAATGAATGAAGAAATGTCAAATTAGTAAAGGTCAAAGCTTACATTTAACTCAGACATCAGTTTCACAGTGCAAGATTTTTATTACTAAGTATAGGAAATGAGATTCTAGCAGTATGTCTGCACAGAACAATGGAACACTCATGAGATTATTCTTGGATTTGGAGAGAAATATAATTCTAACATCTTCATATAAAAATTACTTTTAAATGTTTTGTGGCACATTTTCATATCCATGTTTTTTTAAGAAGGCTTTTTATTTTATTGGGCAGTCCTAACTGATTAAATGTCTAATCTCCTGTTTGTAAGTCACAAATACCAACCCCTAACCTTTCTGTAGTCTCATCCCATTTCATGTTATTAGCTAACACCTCTGAAACTATGTAGAATGAGTCTAATTAATATCTCATATTAATAGCCATTCACATTTTAATTTAGTTGTCATATCCCATATTAATGCTTTTTAGGCCACCAAAAATATTATACTTGAATACATTTCAAGTGTATTATTTTTGTTAGTTATAAAAAATTATTTAGAATAAAAGATAAATCCAAGAAACATCCACATACCAGTGAAATATTTCGTTAACCATTTTCCATACTTATTTCTTGAGAGGTTTATATTTCTTTATCCCATTAATGATAGTTGATAAATGAAAAATAATGCATGTAATAACATGATTGTGCAAATCATAAAGTGCAATTTGTAATGAATATATGACACCATGTGACACCATCAGTCCTACCAAAGAACTAGAACCCTGTTATTAACTTGTACCACTTAGGTACTCCACCACCTACCTCTTGCCTTCCCCCACGGGAGGTCACCACTAGCCTGACTTCTGTCTGTATCATTGCCTTCACGTTTACAAAAACATTTTCATGTCGTGTAAATGAATTATTCCTAAGCAAAGTATTGCTGATACATTTGTTTATATTTGAGCTTTATAGAAATGGTATTATATTAACACTTTTATCGCTCTGTTTTTTCCCCTTTCATCACTATATATAACTATATATATATATACACATATATATATACATAGTTTTAAAAATCATCCATGTGGCTATAGTATATTAATTTTTGCTTGTGTATAATACTCCATTGAGAGACTTTAATAAAATATATATATGTTCATCCTCTCTCAGCTAGGCATTTGCATGAATCTAATTATTTTATATTGCAGAGATGCTGTAAACATTTGGTGCATATTGCCTAAAGTATGTGTGTATGAGTTTCTCTAAAAGCATAATTAAATATTAAAGTGTTGGGTCATAAATTATGCATATGTTTTACATTAAAATATAATGATAATAAATATTTTTTCCAAAATGAATTGTATACCAATTTTGTTTAATAAATAAATACATATATATGAGTGATGTACACTTGTTTATACCTGCCCATTTACCTCTCTTATCAGAGGCAACCACCACTATGACTAATTTGCTTTCTAATTTTTCACCCAATTATACCTCATAATTAACTAATGATAATATCTAACATTGTAGTAAATGTATTCATCCTTAAATCAATTTCTTATCTCTATTATGATAAAACTTGTCGATTGAATTAAATACTGTGATTTTAAGAGCAATGAGTGCAGTATAAAGATCTGGTTCATTCTGCCATCCATATGCTATCATGTGAAGAAAGAACAAATTTTAAACTACAGGCTAAAATATTTTCAACTTTATCAGATATTACCAAATTGGTTTCTAATGTGTCAGACCATTCTACAATTCTTCCCATCAATGCTGTCAGATTCTTCATTTCTCGCCAATTTAATGGCTGTGGTAGCTCACTGTTATAGTCTTTGACTCCTTTATTATGAGTAAAACTAATAATTTTTTGTCTTTTATGTGTACATTGACATTTTAGGGGTTTACTTAATAAGTTCTTTTTTCATATGTTTTTTCAAATTTTTCTACTGGCTTATGTGGATTTTTGCTTATTTTGGATTTTAAATATCTAAACACTTTTGCCAATTGTGTGTATCACAAATATTTCTCCTTATCTTCTGTTACCCTTTTTAACTTTGTTCCTTGGGGATATCTTTTGTTTCTGTGGTTTTGCACAGGATATTTTTTTAAATTACATATACTTGTATATACACATGTATACTTTTTCCTTTCTTATTTTCTGTGTTTTTGGGGTTTAAGAAACAAGCCAATGGATAGCTTCTTTATTTTCATAATTTAAAAGTTTTCAATAATTTTGTTTGAGTTCATAATGAATTGATTGTTGTAAAGAGAATGAGTAAGAATCTATTTTTATTTGTTTTCTATATGAAAAGTCAATTGTTACAGAAGAATGTATTAAATGTTCCCATGAATTCTGATGGAACTTTTATCCTCTAATAAATTCCCAACATAAATAAGATTTGTCCTTATGTCATTCATCTATTCTGTTCGGTTTATCAATATTATCAGTTCACAAATTCCTTGCTTGAAAATGATAAAAAATGGCATGTTTTGAGTTACCTTGATACATGAGAGAGAGAGACTTAAAAGGAGAATTTCCTTATTTGGAGATGGAAAGAGAGGACCAAAGTATCTCATGAAAACAACTTTCCAATTATAAAGGTAATCATGTATCCTAACAATGGCAGTGAGAGCTGGTGCTTCTAAGGACCTTCTTTCACAGGGACAGAACTGATCATTTTGAGAACACAAAGACTCTGCATCCCCTAGTGAATCCTCAAAAACCAAAGGTTCTGTGAGGTAAGCTGCAGTGGTGACTTCAAATATCTTCCTCCCAGTGGTGCTAGAGGTCAGAAGCAAGTGCCAGTCTGTACACATGAGCCAAATACCCATGGTAGAAAAAGAACTATTAATTGGAGAAAATACCTGATCAGAACAGGAAAAATTTAGGACCTGGGGGACATAGAGATACAGAGGTACAATTTCAATTTTCTGCAACCATTTTTTTTGTTTAGTTTATTTACTTTTTCCTCTTTTCCTGGCTTATTTTCTGCAGATATTTAATAATAAATCTGGGAATATCTATATGGTGATCTATTTCAAATTGTTTTTAGACAGGACAAACAAATTAATAAATATCATATATTGCACCTAATCCTTATTGAAAAGGAAAAGTATAGTGCCCCAAACACAATCCACTTAAAAAAGTAAGCATGTGAAAGAATTTCTTGGTTCTTCTGAGGTATATGTTTATGTTTGTTTGTCTTTATTCAATGTGGAACATGGTCACTCAGAATATTTTTACCCAGTATGCCTATACAGGTATAAGTCTGAGTCCGTAAGCCAAAGAAGAAATTTCTTGTTCATTTTGCATGTATCTCTAAATTTTAGTAAATAATTACAATTTACCCTGGAAAAAAATAATAATATTTCTAGTCTTTCACTTGTACTTAAGTGCCACTCTCCACTGAATTACCTACGTCAAGAATTGGGTGTCATTCTTATTCTGAAATAAATTTGACGGAGGTAAAAAAAATCCACAGCTACTACTGATTTTTCATCTTACAAAGGCTTCTACCTCTTTCCGACCCTGCTCTAACTACTTTATTTCAGACTCTCATCTGGGTCATTAAAAGTGTTCCTTACCTGGTTTTCCTGTCTTCAGTCTTGTTTTGTGACTTTCAACAGCTATCTTGCACATGGAGTGTTACAAAATACAAGTTCATCCTCTGTTTAAAGCATGCTTGATATTTTAAAATAAGTTACGCAAGATCCTGTATGATTTGGTCTTCATTGTATTTTAACCTTTTTACCTAATAATGTTCTTTGTGTTTTTCTCAGTATATCTCACTGGCCTCATCTGTCATATTCCTGGAGAGCTCTTTCCTGTTGTCCTCACCCTCTGACACACATCTCACCAATCTATTTCACCCTTCACATCTCAACTTGACATCATTTTCTCCAGGAAGCTTCCTTTCTTTGAGTAAATAAGTCAAAAAAACACATTTTGTCTGGTACCATGCATTGAACAAAGCCAAAGAAGATTTTCAGTCTATTTCCACCACAGAGATCTCCTTAAATGCCAATCCTATTATAGAAAGCTGTCAAGCAGAAAGAGTAGACTAAAGTATGAAGCGGTAGGTGCATATGGGATCTGAGCCTTAAAGCTGAAGATGTACTGTGGGGACGTGGGTAGAGCCCTGGCATCATATGCCATGGAGGCTTTTCATATCTTTAAATAATGACTTTTTGTATAAAAGTGACATTGGCGATAGACTTATAATCACCATAGTTTTGAACAACTACGAAGTTTATATCTCTAGTTGTCCGTTTTTATTTCTTAATATGCCATCTAAATATAAAAAAAACCAAAATATTAACTCTCTGTGAGAATGCTGAAATAGTCCTCCAACGATATTTTAAATCACCAAATTTCAGCCAACTTTAGTGTCCTTTCCCTTTTTCTCTTTTTTAAAATTGCAGTGATCAAATGTATGTTTTCAAGATAGTTTTCATTCTATTTCTTAGTTTGAGGTAATAATAGAAACCATTTGATGCGTATCTAAAATTAAGAGCTTCAGTTGGTTCTTGAATGTTGTTAATTCTAAAGTAACTGATTAGAGATTCCATTTCTAAAAAACAGGAATCTAATCAGAATATTTTATTACTGGTGCCTGATTTCTAGTTTATTCAAAGACTACCTAATAATTTTTTTGTTATAAAAAACAAGGTTTTAATAGTCTTATCTTAAATAATTCAAAAATGAACATTTAACATTTTTAAATGGCTAGAACATGTTTTGCTCATTGAAATGTCCATTGGACCAAAATATGAAAAAATAGAAGATTGGTTCTTCCTTTCATTTTTTCCTGATGTCAACCTACCCCAGGAAAAACACACAGAAAAATGATGGTCTTTTTTTCTAGTAAGGAAACAGTAATGAGAATTACTGTTGTGTAACCTATGTAGCTGTTCAATATCAATTAATATTGTGTTGCTGTGCCCTAAACCTCAAAAGACTAATTAATGATAGTGAACAGATAAGCTGGCAGATATTTAAAATGTGTCTTGAAAAAGAACACATGAAAGCTTTGGTAGATGGGGTTAAATAGATTCAAATCTTAATTTTGTAGCCACTGACCCATTTATTAATCCATTTAAAAATACATATTGTGCAATTAGTATGTCCAGTAAATGGGGTTAGCAATGGACAATTAATAATAACTACAGAAAAACAAAGCCTCTGCCTCAAACTAAATTACATTCTATTGACAATGATACCTATTAACCAAATATTAATGTGGGAAACCATATTGCAAAACTGTACTAACGGCAATGTAGGAAAGGAGTAGAGTGTCATGCATTCAAATATCAGAGGGAGCTGGCCTAGTCAAGGCAATCAGGGGAGATTTCCCTAAGGAAATGATATTTAAACAAGGACCTAAAAGAGAAGGAGGCAAAAAATAGAAAATGGGCAGGGGCATACTGAGGAGGCATAATATAAGGTGTTGTAAAGACTAAAGGAAAGCCTGATAGAGGGAAAGCATGGGAAGTGAGGATGGTGAGTGAACCACAGGCTGGGTCACGCACATTCTCATAAGTCATAGTGAACACTTTTTTTTTCTGAGAACACCAGCAAAATATAACATGACATTTACTGATTTTTGTCTGCTTGGGATCCTTTCATTTGTGAATCCCCCATCAGACCACAGGCTCAACAGGCTCTTTTATCTGATGTATGTATACGACATCCCCTGGAAAGTCAATCATAGCCATCAAACTTAACCTTTTGTTGGAACCCTTGGAAAGATATATTTTCTCATTTATTTCCATCTGAACAGAGAAATATAAGCTCGAGCTGTTACAACCATCTTACATGTGTGAATATAAGAATGAAGTCTATAAAAAGAAAACATAAAGTGCAAAGAGTCGGAGAACAGCTAGGTGCTCATGGCATTGCTGTATCTCTATTAAAGCTCCACTGAATTTTTAAATTATAGTAGCTGAAATTCCTTTTTATATTAGGGCTATTTTGTTCTTTTTTTCTCACATATAGAGATCTGAAGTAAAAATGTAAAATTTCAATCATAAGAGTGAAATGATCAACTTTGATTTTTAATTTTTATTTTAATTAAAAACTAGATACATTTTGAATATTCCATTGGAGAGAAACTACATCTGAGGGTGATTTTGGTAGTGGTAGAGATAAGATATGTTGCATAAATAGATTAGGGAGATTATAGTGGAAATACAGAAATATCAGTGTTTAGGAAGCAAAATATATAGGACATTAGTATTGGTCAAGGACTAACAGGATGATGAATAACTCCTACTTCCAATCCTGTGCAACTTATTATTTAATAATTGTGGAACAATAGACAAAGTATATGGGATAGGTTTTAGTTAAGTTTTAAATGTGTTGAATATGACCTTGAAATATTAAGATGAGTTGCTGGGAAAAGGCTCACACATATATATATTTGGAAGCCACTGAAATATAAAAGAGAGAAAGTGAGGCTGGTATGAGAGAATGATCTTAAACTTGAAAAGATAGTATTCAAGACAGAAAATATCTATATAAAAATGACAATACTTTGAAATATATAGTAGAGTACTTTTTGGTTCAGGGAGTATATGGTACAGAACTTAAGAGTTACTTATTGAACATTATGGCACTCCATTGGAGACTATTCAGAATTTGGTCTGCCTCTCTGCATTTAATGGGGCCTTCTGATGACATAATATGGATATTTTAGGAAAACAAAAGCAAAGATGGTCAAAGAGTTTACCCATTCTTTGTTTGCTGTCATTGTGGTCACTTGACAGATGTCAGATTGACCCACTCATCCAAACTTCTGTTCAAATGTTGAGACTAATGATGCACACTCCACAAAGAGGGTATGAAAGGTCCATCACTCACATAACAAGGTTTTTTGGAGAGCAAAGCAGGCGTCTCAAGCAGTTATGAAAAATCCAATACCCTTTCATGATAAGTGCTCTCAACAAAATAGATACAGAAGGAAATTCCTTCAGCATAATAAAGACCATATATAAAAAGCCCACAGATAATATACTCAACAGTAAGATACTTTAAACTTTTTCACTAAGATAAGGAATAAGCAAGAAGGCCAACTATAACTACTTTTATTCAACACAGTACTGGACATCATAGCCAGAGCAATTAGGCAAGAAAATAAAAGACAAAAGGGAAGAAGTAAAATAATATATATAAATAAATAATATATATGATATTAAATATAGAAGACCCTAAAGATTTCATTAAAATTATTTTTAAAACTTAGAATAAATTAATTCCATAGAGTTGTAGGATACACAATAAACATACAACAATGAAGTATATTTCAATAAATCAACAATAACTCTCTGAGAGGGAAATTATGAAAACACTCCCATCTACAATGGCATTAAAAAAAATAATATACATAGAAACAAACAACTACAGAGGTTAAAGACTTTATACTGAAAACCTCAAAATATTGATGAAGAAAATTAAATAAGACAAACAAATGGAAAGACATACTGCATTCAGGGATTAGAAGATTTAATATTAAAATATCCATAGTACTCAAAGCAATCAACAGATTGAATACAATCTCTATCAAAATCAAAACGGCATTTTTCATAGAAGAAAAAAGTCCTAAAATTCATAATAAACCCCCAAACAACTCTTATTAGCTAAATTGATCTTATGAAAGAACAACACTGAAGTCCTGGTTTGAAACATATTACAAAGCTACTATAGTCAAAGCAGTATGGCATTGGCATAGAGACAGACATATAAGACAATGGAACAAAATCGAGAGCTCACAAATAAATCCACATGTCTACAGTCAGTTGATCTTTGACAAAGATATCAAGATCATGCAACAAAGAAAGGGTATTTCAATAAATAGTGTTGAAAAAGTACATATATACATGCAGAAGAATAAAATAAAACCCTTATTTCATACCATATACAAAAATCAGTTCAAAATGGGTTAAAGAGTTAAATGTAAGACCTAGAACTATAAAACTACTAAAAGAAAATGTAAGGGAAAAACTTTCTTTCTGAGATTGGTTTGGAAAGGTTTTTTTTTTATTATTCTGTCATCAAAATCATGGGCAACAAAAGCCAAAACAGACAGGAGGAATTGCATCAAACTACAAAGCTTCTGCACAGCAAAGGAAAAACTAGGCAAATATATGGAATGGGAGAAAATAGTTGCAATCTCAATATCTGATAAGGGATTAATATTCAAAATAAATAAAGAATTCATAAAACCCAGAATAAAAAAATAAATAACCATATTAAAAGTAGGTAAAGGAACTGTATGAACATTTCTCAAAAGAAGATATACAAATGGCCAACATATATATGAAAAGTTGCCTAATATCACTAACCATCATGGAAATGCAAATCTAAACCACAATGAGATATCACCTCTTTTGCTTGAATGGCTGTTATAAAAAAGACAAAAGGTAACAAGTGCTGACAAGGATTGGAGAAAGGGAACCCTTGTACACTGTTCATGGGAATGCAAATTGGCACAGCCACTATGAAAAACAGTAGGGAGGTTCTTCTAAAAATTAAAAACAGAACTACCACATGATCTAGCAATGCTACTCTAAGTATATATCCAAAGGAAATGAAATAAAGACCTCAAAGAGATACCTAGTCTTCTGTGCTCATGGCAACATTATTCATAATAGTTAAGATATGTGAACAGTTTAAATATCTGTTGAAGAATAAATGGATAAAGAAAGTAGTATATATCTATATTTATATCAATATAGCTGTAGATACATAGTTGAATCACCTTTCCCCAAACCACATGTATTGCTAAAGAAATTGTGCACAGTGAAGGAAAAACTGATGCTAAAGAGTCAAATGTTTTAGTAACCTAGTTCCATATGTGCTTTTTATCACATTGGTACAATTTTTTAAATACAAGACTTATGAAAAACATATTTACACTCTCCCCAAAAAGAGATAATCTAAGATTTCAGCCAGTTTCTACATTCAGCGCCAAAGCCAAGATGGCTGGGTCATATATGGTAATGCCCAGAGTCTAATGACCGTACTAAACATGAGTTATCCATCTTGTAAAACACCAAATATTTAATGATGGAGAGAGAAGATAATACCTTAATGAAACTACCACTGTTGGAAACAAAATAATTCAATACTTTCACTGTTTGCTATTCCATGCTACTTATTACATTCTCCAAAATGTAATGGCAAGTAATTCTTACATTATCAATAGGAGAACCTCTGTAGGCAATCTGTCAATCACTGTTCCAGCTGTCTCAGAGGATACCTCCTCCCCAATGCCCTTTCAGGCTCTAGTAACCATAAAATGTACCATCCTAAATGGCGCTTTTTTGAGAGTGAAAGGGAACAACTGAAAATGTCCGTAAGAAAAGAGAGGTAAGCGTGATTGTTTCTAGCCAACCACAATACATGTAACCCTGTTTATGGTCTGATTCTAGATTCTAAGACAATTTTTTCTTTACTGATGAAACAGATCATTGATAACAGCTTCATGTGATTCTTACATTTCCTGATTTCCTGCAGTTAGTTATGATTTCTCCCAATCATTTCCCTTTCAACTACTTCAACTATTCTGTAATTATTGAAAACTCTGTACTAAATCCATTCCTGTTGCGTTTTTCAGCTTCCCTGATTGGTAGCTAGAATGTGGCTATCTATCACTTAAAAATTATTTTCTAATAACTACTTTTTATTTCTTCAGGTTTTTTCTTTCAGTGATATCTTTTTGTTTATGGTCTATGTTTATGTTGTTTGTCCCTCCCATATTTATGCTTTTTTCCTTAAATAGTATGGATAGTTTGCAGATTGCTTATAGATACCTAATGGAGACTGTTATTCACATCATGTTTTTGGTTTATCAACTTGAAACTGTACCTTCTGACACAACTACAAACATTGAAACTGACACCTTTAAAATTCATTCTATCTCTTGTCATTCATCCTTTCTCATAATTCTTGGATTTATAATGTAATATTTACATTTTTTTTGTAGTTACACTTTTATCTTTGCATTGGTAAAAAGGGGGGAATCTCCAAAGTTATTTCAAAATCCTGTCTCCCACTGCTCATTCATGACTTGGCTTATTAGCAAACCAAAATGGACTCAGTGTTCAGCATTGTTTTTTTTGTCTTGTGTTCTTTTTGGCTGGATTAATATCTCCAATAAGAAATTGTGCTGCATTATCTAAATTCTAACTCATCTGAAAAATGATTAGACAATTTTCCTAACTACTTAATTCTTGACTTAAACTCTATTTTTCTGAGGGCTTTATATTATACACTCCTTCTTTTCAAATTCACTATTTTGAGAAAAATATACGTGCATCCTCTTTTGCAGGAAATTTTCTTTTTTTATTTTCCTGGGTGGTATTTTTTCTTTCCTCCTTAAGTCTATTATCTCACTAGGGTACATATCAGGTTGACCTTCCAATTCCTCAAGAATCATTTTAGTTATTGTTTACTTGCTTAAGCTCTATTCCCCAAAACGTGAAGCATATAAGGTAGTTTGGTATGAAGACTTTTCAGCTTCACTCAGATTATCTGTCAATTCTCTTAGTTCAGATACTGATCCACTTCAAATAACACTGGTTTTAGATAGTACTTGTTTTAGGACACATTTTTTAGTACAGGTAACCACCCCAGATGCATATTTCCTCTCTTATCCTTTCATATCATTCATTAGGTTTGATCAGTGGCTCCTTGATCCAGCCAAAACAATCTTCATTTTGAATTTGAAATATCTTAGATTGTTTCAGTCATGTTTTCTGCTCTTCCAAATTTCCAAATTTCTTATGCAAATTTACTTACATAAATTTTGGGTTTCAGGTAACAGAATTCTAAATAACAAATCACAAATAATTCTTTCAAACCCTTTATCCAGGATTGTGGTGACCCATATGAGTTTGGAGCTCAGTAACAACTAAGATACCATTCGAAGCCACCACAAAAGAAGAAACTAATGATTTGCATAATTTCTCAAATTACACATGCAGTATCATTTTGTTACTCAAATTTAAGTGATTTTGGGAATGGTACTAGAAATGCATACAACCCTTAAGTGAGTAGCCAGATATTCAGTTTAATTTAATTTTTATACAAACAAATACCTTTGGGGTCTCTTCTAACTCCAAGTACCTATTTCTTAGAAACATGGATGTGAGACAAAGGGAATTTGGGGAATTTAAGTAGTTTTTGTTGCAATGTTCCAACTTGTCAGTAAATCTTTCCTCATTGACTTTCCCTTCATGTATACACTCTTACTTAAGTCTTTTAAGTTTTGTTTTCTCTTAAATTTCTCTACTCGTATTACTTTCCAAAGCTGTAGTCACTCCATTGAATTAAGGTCTATCCATATTTTTTTTAGTGAACAACCTAAAATTGTTTGTGTTGAATCCTGATAAATCAAAAGTATTGATCCTATGTAAAGACTTTTTTATGTGTGTACATTAATTGCTTTCTTTGAAGGAAAGAAAAAAAATTGGGTATGTGTTTAAAGACATTTCAAGAAGAAAAAAAAGAGTTCTTCTTGTAAAATATTCCTTTTGTGAATATGCACTTTGGACATAGCCCCTTTGTTTTAAAGTTACATTTGCAGAGACATAGTAACTTGTGCTCTTTCAAATGCTTACTTGTATGCATTGTTTACTTCCCAGGAAGACCTTCTTGCTCAGTATTTGATCATAACTTATTTTCAGTATTTTGCAATCCATTCAACATAAATTCCTGGAATTTTGCAGGACAGGATCTATCCTGGATTCATATTTTTCCTGTAAAATTTTCAGATGCTCAAGTAAGGCCTGTCAAGCAAAATCACTATAAACATTCCTCCATTGGATTTTGGCATGGTTTTCTGCCTCACAGCATCTGGCATACACTACTATTTTTACTGAAATAAACACAGAGTAATGTATCTGCAACCCCATGAATCAACGGTTTAACTCTGGATTATTAAATTGCCAACAGTATTTTCCATAGGGGATCATTCCAAATTATTTATTGTAAACTTAAGGGAAGGAAGGAAGTGAAACTGTTTTCTATTAATGTTTTTCACCCTTTAACTGCCAGTAGAAAACAAAATTTAAAAAAATAGAACAGAGAACTGTTGACAACACTTAACCTTCAGGCATGACAAGAAATAATCATTTTCTATTGTGCATTTTCCATGTTATTGCACATTCTGTGTTAAAATAAATAAAACAATTGTAACCATTACTTTTCCTAAAAGGATCTGTTTTTTTTTTTTTTTGAGAGGGCATCTCTCATATTTATTGATCAAATGGTTGTTAACAACAATAAAATTCAGTATAGGGGGGTCAACGCTCAATGTACAATCATTAATCCATCTCAAGCCTAATTCTCGTCAGTCTCCAATCTTCTGAAGCATAACGAACAAGTTCTTACATGATGAGCGAATTCTTACATAGTGAATAAATTCTTACATGGTGAACAGTACAAGGGCATTCATCACAGAAACTTTCGGTTTTGATCATGCAATATGACCTATAAACAATCAGGTCAAAGATGAATATTCGTTTGATTTTTGTACTTGATTTATATGTTGATCCCACATTTCTCCTATTATTATTATTATTTTTATTTTTAATAAAATGCTGAAGTGGTAGGTAGATGCAAGATAAAGGTAGAAAACATAGTTTAGTGCTGTAAGAAGGCAAATGTAGATGATCAGATGATCAGGTGTGTGCCTATGGACTAAGTATTAATCCAGGCTAGACAAGGGCAGCAAGACATCCACGGATGCAGAAGATTTCTCTCAAAGCAGGGGGGGTGAGGTTCTGAGCCTCACCTCTGTTGATCCCCAAATTCTCACCTGATGGCCCCCCTGCGACTGTGCCTGTCTTAGGTTGTTCCTCCCTTGAGGAATCTTACCCGTCTCTGGCTAACCAGTCATCTTCCAGGGCCATACAGGGAAATGTAAAGTTGGTAAGTGAGAGAGAAGCCATATTGTTTGCAAAGGTTAGCTTTTTACTTCTTTGCAGATTTATGCCTTGTGGCTTCTATGTCCAGCACTTGTCTCGAGGTATCTTTACCACCTGGAGGAATTATGATACTCGGTAAATTCGATATGAGGCACGAATTCTATTTAAGGGTTGTAATTAGGAAGGAAGAAGAAAAGCTATAGATGTAGCATATGAAGGAAACATGGGAGGATTGATTATTTCTTTGACATATCTTCTTGTATAGTACCTTAAGTATGTATGGGTTTTAAACTACTAACTAATTTGCACACACATATTAACATAATAGGAATATGGTGACATAAACAAAGCAAATCTATAATTACCATCCATCTCCAGTGAAGCCAAGAAAACCATTTAGGCACCCTAGGTATTTGTGAAAATTTATCTATGATATGATGGATATTGTCCAACTGTACTTGAACCATCAGACAAATTAAAGCAGCCCATTTCTGGGATCTGTTCACATCCCATATGTTCTTTTAACCATAGATAGTCTATAGTCATGAGATTTTGGAGTGCTACAACTTGCACCCCTCCCAACTCCTGGTTGAGTTCCAACAGTACAGATCCGGTCAAATTCGTTGTCTCACTGTATGCACATGCCAGCCTAGACATCTCCCTCCTCATTCCTATGGCAAGTCCAGGAGACGGTGGGCTGGATGCAGCCACAACCGCAGCATCGTCCGGATCCCTGTGGAGGCTTTTTGATGATCATCCCCCGGCACAAGTCCTCCAGAGAGTGCTGATGCTGGAAGCTCCTCCTCATATCGTATCTTAGTTCATTTTCTGGGTATCCAAGCTAGGCCTTGATCTTCTGCATAGAAACAAACAGACCCTTTGCCCACACTTTGACATGCCCTCTATACCACTGTGCAGAACTCATTGGAGGTTAGCACACAGAAACTGCTTTTTTTTTTTTTTTTTTAATTAAGAGAAAGAAATATTATCAGAAAAGAGTACCTCCATAGCTGATCATCTGACACCCTTTAAGTGATCAACATTAAGGATATTTAAAGCATGCGTTGATCTTTGATTTACCAATAGTTTTATCCTGTTAAGGAGTAATCCCCCTTTTCTTTCTTTCTTTCTTTCTTTTTTTTTTTTTTTTAATTTTTAATCTACACTTACATGAAGAGTACTATGTTTACTATGCTCTCCCCTATATCAGGTCACCCCTAACAACCACATTACGGTCACTGTCCCTCAGCTTAGCAAAATGTTGTAGAGTCACTACTTGTCCTCTCTGTGTTGTGCAGCCCACCCTCCCCTTTCTCCCTCCCCCCATGCATGCTAATCTTAATACCCCCCTTCTTCTTCCCCCCCATTATCCCTCCCTGCCCACCCATCCTCCCAGAGGATCTGTTTTGTAGGAGATTATTTCATTTTAATTTTCTTTTTTCAGTGGATTTATTCCTAATATTGTCAATCCTGGGGCTTATTATATTGCCTTTTTTTTCAGCAAACTTTGTGTACATGACACAAAATAGCTTACACAGGAATAACTGACATAGAATATGGAGTTAAATCTTAGAGGACAAAACAAAATTTATACTGTATCTATTTTTGCAAGATACATGTATCTATACTTTATTACATGGCCTTTGAGTCACATGGAAGTGGAGATGACTAGTTGTTCCATTTTAAGTGTAAGGAATGTTAGGCAGAAAAATAGACATGAGCAGTCAAGGAAGGGGAAGATAAAGTTCAAGGAAAAACTGCCCAAACTCCCAGAAGGGGCATGTCCCACATGAAGATAAAAAAGGCTTTGCAGGAGATAACTTCCTAGTTGACAGAGACCAGGCCAAATTGGTCCCAACCAGGTCCTGAAGCAGGCACAGTTGAACAAAACTAAGAACTCTCCAAACCACACCTCATCATAATCTCATTAAAATAAAATAGGTTTTGCCCTCCTCCCGGTGGGCTTTTCTGTGTGCATTTTGGGAAAAGACATGCACACTAAGAGGAATGGGTGTAGAACTAGAGCTTTCAGTCAAATGACCTCACCCTGTCAATCAAAGAAGTGCCTCCCAGGTAGGTCAGGATAAATAGACCCTCCCCTAAAAGTTTGGTGCTTTCATCTACATTCACTGTGGACAGCTCCTCCCTTGGAGGGTATTCAAATAAAACTTTCACTCTTTTTTGCTGTTGTGATTCTGCCTTTCAATTCTTTGTGTAGTGGGCACAAAACCAAGAAGAACAAACTCAATCTGTAACATAACCATGAAACCTTAAGATATATAATCAATCATTTTTAATCTCAGTTCCATTATATATAAAATAGAGGTATAGAGGTAATGACATTTATCTTTTAGGGTTGCTGCAGAGATCATTAAAATTCTATACCTGTCTCTCCCCCAGAGTACAAACATAGTGCTTACCACAGACGAGGTAGTATATAATAAGAGACATTATTTTAATATCATTATCAACTACTCTAATTATAAATAATATTCACCTATGAAGGGAAAGATAACTTCTGTTACTTATAATTCAAGTTAACATACAATATTACTATATGCTGCCAACTGATTAATAGTACTAAATAAGTGACATTATCATTATAGCTTATTAGATTTGAAAATAAACTATATTTGTTTTAATATTTATCCTAAATATGAAAACTAATTTGTAAGACTATATATATGCATACACATACACACATATTTATCATGTATATTACAGTTTCTTTCTTTTGGGTCTTTTGAAGATTTTGCTGGTTAATTATCTCAGGGAAAATTCTGCTTTTTCACCTCCAACACATAGGCTCAAAGCATCACTTTAGCAGCATTCTTTGTGACAATAAATGAATTTTTATCAATTATATCAATGTGATGTTAAGTGTAAATATGCTGCGGAATGCTTGGGAAATATTTTGCTTTACTTTTTATGAGATATCCCCTACTTACTGCCTGAGAGCTACATAGTAGTGCTGTGCCAATGAAGAAGCGTGCCAAGGGAGCTTCTTACTACTATTTGCCTTATTATTTGTGAACCTCAATTTGATTGAACCAGTTGATTTTTCTGCCTTTTCCATGTTTACTAATGATGTTTTACTGAAAGTTTACTAATTAATGTAATGAAACTATTACTAATTGATGTAATGTACAATGACCCATAAATTCAGATTTTTATAACTATATGGGAACTCAAAGTTCACCAAGTCAAATATTTAATCTCTTTGTCCCGGTATAGCGGGGAAGTAATCAAAGTCAAGGTAGCTGGTGGAGTTAATCACCTCATAATTTTCTGGATGTTAGATTTCTGCAAAATGTATCTTTGATTCAGCCAGTAATATCAGACCTTCTTCCATGTAATAATTTCCATTAAAGTGCCTAGTTTGCATATTGATAGGTTAGCTATTCTATGTAGGTAGTTTGGAAAGAATACTCTAGCCAAAAATATTTTGTCTAAAACAAAATAACAAATTGAAATAATTCTTATATTATTCATTCAGTATTTTTAGGTATGACAATGAGCTACAATAGTAATACAAATATTATTATATTTAATGGGCACAGATAAAGTAATCAATCTCCAGACACTAGAAAAATGATTATACTCCTAGAGCAATAATACTAACAAATGATGTGTAGTGGATGAGAATAACAGTTACAAAAGTAATTCAGGTTTAATAATGGTTTGCAAATGCCTGGATGAGGACTTTGAAATATGCAAGTTCAATCAATTATGGGTACAAATAGGAAATATAATTGAAGCAACCATGTAGTTTAAATAAGAAGGTACTGGATCTGAATTTTTTTCAATAAATCTTTTATTTTTGAACAGTTTTAGATTTACAGAAAAATATGAATATAGGATTTAGACTCACCGTATACTTTACATTGTTTCCTATCCTATTAATACCTTGCATTGGTATGGTACATCTTTATAATGAATTGCCTAATATTGATGCATTATTATTTACTAAAGTGAATAATTTGTAAATTTATATACTTACGTATTTCTAGTACATTGTAGAAGAGGTGAAAGAGGACATACTTTCCCAATCATCCCTTATCCCCAATTACAGGATGAAAATATCTAATTTCTCACCACCAAATACACTGTTCGCTGTAGGTTTTTGCACATGTTCTTTATGATGTTGAGAAATTTCCCCTTTACTCTTACTTTGCTGAGTGGTCTTTGTTTTCATTAGTGAGTGTTAGATTTCGTCAAGTATTTTTTTGTGTGAAAATTATGTAATCATGTTTTTTCTTCCTTATCCCATTTAAATTTCCACACATTAAGATCCTGTGCTGTAAAGTTTTATAGCTTTTACTAAATGCAGAGTGCCTTGTAGTCACCATTACAGTATCAAATGGAATTGTTGCACTGCTCTAAAAAATTATGGTTTACTTATTGAATTTGTGATGGGTTTCAATGCTTAATTTTTTGCCAGTGAGATAGCACCAGGCTTACATAATAAATACATGAACACATATACATATACATTATATCAGCTACATTGTTATTTTCACTTTTAAACTTTCTATTTCCTTCTTTTCCTTAACCGTTTAGTTTACTCCTGAAAATTCAATATTTTAATTCATAGTGAGTGTACTTTCCATTATCTTATTAAGCATAGTTATAATGGTTGCTTTAAAGATTGTGTCTGAAATGATAGTTAATCTCAGAGTTCCTATCTATTGATTGTCTTTTCTCTTGCAAAAGAATATCAGTTTTGGAGCTTCTATTTCTCTTAAAAACCACATAAAACCTCAATTATAAATTATGCAAAACCAAAATTTAGAATTATTATAAGCCAATACGGTGATAACTGGAAAAGAGCATTTTCAAGTTGAATTTCAAAGAGCATGTAGGATTTCAATATAATATATACCATCAATGATGCTCATTTTAAGACAAAAAAAATACATTTAAAAAACAATGGAAATAGGACAGAAAGGATTGGAGCAAATTTATGGGTAAGCGTGGAATAAAGAGAGTCCTAAGCATTGCAGTGAAATAGACTGGGTTTAAATTTTGCCTCGGTAAAAATTTTACCTTGTAATTTTGAACATCCTACAAAGCCCCCCTACACTTTTCTTTTTATATGTAAATATAAGAAAAATATTCATTTTGAAGGTTTTTAGTTATGATAATCAAAAAGTATTACATAGTTCAAAGTAGGTAACATAGAGTCTAGAACACAGTAGGCATTCATTAAATATTTCCTTCCTTTGCCCTTTCTTCCATCACGATCTGCCATACACACAAAGAAAGCTTCATTATTACTTACTAAAAGAATTACTACTTCTTCATCAATGGTGACATATTTTACAGGGACAATATTAAGTAAAACCTGTTTTGTTTGACAATGTTTTTATGTGACAAAATACAGAGGCTCTTCTGACATACTATGTAATATTATGTATAATATGTACTACATTACTATATATTATATGTATATAATCCTTGACATGTATAAAACACATAAAATTAAATTGTGTTTCCTTAATGTTAAACTTTAATGAAAGAAAATAAACTGGGTCTGAGGAGTGGCTAGACAAATGTGATTTGAATTTCAGCTCTTTGGTGTATCACTTATTCATTGATGTGTTTGCCATTTTTAAGTGCCTACTAAATGCCAGGCACTGTTTGAGATATGAAGAAAAGGTAGTGAATGAGAGACAAATTTCTTGATCTCTGGCTGTGATCAAACCTGACACTAAGAAAGAACTTAGCATTCCCAGTGTGGTAGGCAGATGGAGAAGATTCCTGTGGCTTAGTTACTGAATAAGGCAGTTTTCACAGGATGTTTTCAGAGGTAAGTCTCAAAAATTCCAACTGAACTGTTTTAAGTGATGTTTGAGTGATGTTTTTTAGCTGCTTTAAAAAAATGTTTGGTTCAGCAGCTCCACAATGCCTTCTTGTGCTGTCACCCTCACTATTGGCTTCATCCTTAGGCTGCAAGCAATACAGGTGCAGAAGCTCTAAAAATATCAGAGATAGGGCAACCTCCCTTTAAAGGCACTTTCACCTGCACTACTTGTCTTGGTGAACACATCAGCCCCAAAAATCATATATAACAGTTCATAGTGTACATTCTGTGATAAAGAAAGGGAGTCAGGACCAGAATTCAAATCTCCTCATGCACAGCCCTAAAAACATTCCTTGTCTCACAGCCACCCTGTTTTATTGCTCTGGTTTTAGTTAAATATGTGACTTCCACAGAAAATTGTGTCAACCTTTGTGAGAGCTCACCACAGGAAAATAGCCAATATTTTCACTCTTCTGATCGACCTCCCATAACTTCTGCAATCTGTGATCTTTGTTATTTGGTTCTGAAATGCACTTAAATATTGCACACCACAGTATACAATCATATTATATTTATATTAAGATATAATCATATTTTAAAAATCATCTTGGATTGGGAAATGTTTAAATTCTGACATATTGACTAGACCTTCACTCAGCTTCAGGTAGAGGAAGTATTCATTACAATAGTTGAGACAACTAAGAGTTTTATGTGTCTCGTGTGAAAGAAGCCTGATGATAGGCAGATCAGAATTAGTACAATGTTTCAACAAGGTTAGCAGGAAGTACAATCCTTATTTTTCCTTCCCTGCATATTGCAATTCTGTTCTACCTCAAGGGAGAAATATGACTGCTGCACTTCCCTGCATCTTATTGTTATTCTAGAAAGAGGAAGTGAATCAGTAAAGGGAAGCTCTCAGCAACAATTTATACTTACATCTGATTGACCAGAAGTTTGTCACATATTCAGTTAACTGCAACAGAAGCTCAACTATTAATCACACTTAAATTTGATACTCTGAAGTAGAGAAAGACAAGGAAGAATGAGATTGGAATAATAATTATACTGGACATCTGCTACACTGAATGAATTAACAAATGTAGATGAATGACTGTGACGTGCTCTATATACAACATATCTATCTCATAATCTTCTGGGATCCTGGAATCTTACCTCAGAGTTATAAAACCCACATGTTTTTGACAATTTATAAAAATGAAATTATGTCTAATAGTTATTGAGCAGTTACTATGTCCTACACAATGTTTTAGGTTTTTTACTTGTATTAATTAATTTAATCTTTTCATGACTTAGACTAGTACATAGGTCCACTCATTACATAAGGAAACTTAGGCAAGAAGAGTTAGGTTACTTCCCATCCTTTTACTTACACAGATAACTATTTTTCCTTTGATAAAGGAGTGATCTAGCTCACATATTACAAACAAGTGACCTGATACAATAAATTCAAAAGAATACATATTAGGATGCCAGAGAATATCATCTGGAGGATATATTCTGCATGTGGCTGATAAGTCTATCATCATACAGAGAAGTGGAACAAAGAGGAACCATTTATGTTATTTACTTCTTATTATATCATCATTTCATACCACAGATGTTTAAAAAATGACCTATCACAACATAAAATCAGTTCTCTAATCTTGTCTTAGATCAGCACTTTGTCAAATTACAAACAAATGTAGGTAGTATAAGACTACATATTATTAACAATGAGTAGATAATCATTCCAATTTCTTCGTGATTGCTACTGTTTCACTTAGTAAGCAAGACTGAAAAACTTCACTAACAAAAAATAGAAAACAGAGTCATTTCCTTTTTGAATGTTTCACCCTAGAGGTTATATCATGAAATCCATAAAATCCAAACCTAAACTGCAGCCTGACCCTTAAAGGTAAATCCCATTATAAATGTTCCGAAATTCAAATCGGGTTTATGAACTCATTGTTAATCCTGTAGTGTAACAATGATTGTATATTATACTGGACATCTACCTCAAGGGAGAAATATGACTGCTGCACTTCCCTGCATCTTATTGTTATTCCCTGCATCTTATTGTTATTCTATTTATTTGGTTTTACTGAATTCATAGTGAACTTGCCTGCAGTGGGGAACCCCCCCTTCTCCCAGTTCATCACTAGGCTACTGGCAGAAGGAAATGGAGACCTAGAATTTAATGTTTTGCATTTCATAAACATTTTCAGGTTATATTATACAACCATAGTATATTGCTATTATTATTATTATTTTTTTGAGAGGGCATCTCTCATACTTATTGATCAAATGGTTGTTAACAACAATAAAATTCTGTATAGGGGGGTCAATGCTCAATGCACAATCATTAATCCATCTCAAGCTTAATTCTCGTCAGTCTCCAATCTTCTGAAGCATAACGAACAAGTTCTTACATGGTGAACGAATTCTTACATAGTGAATAAGTTCTTACATGGTGAACAGTGCAAGGGCAGTCATCACAGAAACTTTCGGTTTTGATCACGCATTATGAATTATGAACAATCAGGTCAAATATGAATATTCGTTTGATTTTTATACTTGATTTATATGTGGATCCCACATTTCTCTCTTTATTATTATTATTATTTTTATTTTTAATAAAATGCTGAAGTTAAGTTCTTGTACAGAAAGCCTATTGTTTTCCCTCTAATTGGTTGCTAACTTTGCTTGTGATTAAACAATGAACATTCTGAGTCATAGCATCAAGGTTATCTTCAAAGTGACAATTGTCATTATAAAAATGATAGGGCTCAATTGTCCCTCTTACAGTTAAGTAAGTGGTAGGTGCCTTCTCCCGCCCTCTTCATTCTGTTGACACAGGAGGGCGTGAACTTCCCACATATCCTTGTTAGGTAGAAAGATAGACATGGGCAGTTGGGGAAGGAAAAGATAAGTTTCAAAGAAAAAACTGCTCAAACTCTGCCCAGGTAGGGGGGTCACACGTGAAGACAACAAAGGTTTTGAAGGGAGATAACTTCTTTGCCTATTGGGACTAGGCTAAACTGGTCTCAACCAGGTCCCAACGCAGGCACAATCTAACAAAACTAAGAACTGCCCAAACTACACCTCATCATGATCTCATTAAAATAAAATTGCAGTTTTGCTTCTACACCCACCATGGGCTTTTCTGTGTGTATTTGGGGAAAAGACATGCACACCAAGAGGAATGGGTATATAACTAGGCTGTCAATAATGACCTCACCCTGTCAATCAAAGAAGTGCCTCCCAGGTAGGTCAGGATAAGTAGACCCACCCCTAAAAGTTCTGGGCCTTTGTTTACCTTGACTCTGGCTCGCTCCTCCTTTGGAGTGGATTCAAATAAAACGTTTACTCTGCTTCATTATTGTGTCTTTGCCTTTCACTTCTTTGTTGCAGGGGGGGACAAGAACCCAGGAGAACAAACTCAACCTGCGACAACCTGACTTCATAAGTCATGGTTTTGAGGCAGTCTGCTCTCTTTCTACCTCCTAAATCATTCACTATATGAGCTTTAGCATTTTGGTTTGTTTCTTTTCTTTATGGTAATGCATTTATAATGATAGCTGATCAACTTTAATGCATAAAAAAGAATAACCTTGTAGGGACAAAGGTCAGGTTCCCCCAAGATGTGCCATTGTGACATGCAGATTATTTTGAGCTAAAAAACCATCAAGGCCCAAAAGACTCAGGAAGATTGACGCCTGCCTCCTCCCAACTGCATAAAAAGTATTAGATGGAAGGACAACCCCAGGAGAAAGCTATCACCATAGATGACTATATAATGTAAAGTAGGGGTGACACACAGCAAGGAATATGACAAAGTCTGTTAAAATTTTTCTCTGTGCCCCTTTGTTTAGGTGTGACCCATCCAGTACTTGTTCATCAAACATTTATTCTTTTCATATTCCTGTGAATTTTTTCCCCTTTCTTTCAAGTCCCAGACTCCTACCCACTTCTCCTTGGTTCAGTATGACATATATACCTTATTTTCTCTGACTGCCTTTGGAAACTATGTCTGTTGATTCCCCATATGTACATAATTAAACTTTGATTTTTCCTCCTGTTAATGTGTTTCATGTCAGTGTGATTTTTAGACCAGGTAGAAGAACCTCAAGAGGTAGAGGAAATTTCTTCCTTTCCAAGCTATATTTATTTACTACTTAATATGTTCCATGCACATTCCTAAGTGAAGTATATTAATTATTAAAACTTGATAGCATCTCTATGAGGTAAATCTTCATAGCCCTGTTTTAATATTAGCCTGTTTCACAGATGAGGAACGAAGGAACTGGGATACAGAAAGAGTCTGAGCAACAAAGACACATAAAAGATGGAGTTCTGCCTAAATCCAGGCAATCTAGTCCTTTTAGTTATGATGGAATACTAGGCATAGGAAGTTTAAGCCTATGGTTCTTATTCAAAGTATAGATATTTGATATTCCTTTGTGTGTAAAACACAAAGAAAATTGACCAAACTGGGTATAACAAATTTGTGGATTTGGTTAGGACATCTAATTTTTAATGTTGTGAGGAGTTATTTGCCTAATATGCCATTCAAATATAATAGTGAATCTTTCAGTTGCCTTTCCAACATTCTCTAGCCCTCTGCATTTTCTAGAAACCATTGATATGATATGGTATTGTTTTAAAAAATCTACTTAGAACAGCATTTGCATAGACAATATCAAAACTGGCTGTTATATTTCATCACAACAAGGTTTAACAGCTACCACACAAACTATGAGTGACCCTCTGAAGTGACAGACCCACATGGACCTACGTGTAGACACTTTCCTGAACAATAAATAATAGGAGTTCTTTTAACAAACTATGGACCCAGTCTCCTTTCTCTTGATATGAGTGACTTTTTTTCCTCAGATTGCAGCTGTTAGTCATCTAGAAACCTGAGGGCAAGAACTCTTAAAGTAATGTGGTTGTCAGGTGTAAAGAAAATGGAAATTTATGACTAGGATTCTCACTGGCTTTAATATCACCCATTATATACATAAAGGAGCCTGCTCTGCATACCTATGGGTGGCAGGATGTTTACTTGAGACAAAGCCACTGGTCAGTCATGGGAGAACCAACTCATGAAAGGGGTGGAGAGAAAACACACAAGCACCTGGACATAATTGGTCGGGAGTCTACCAGTCACCATAGAGACCTGCCCACAGAGTTCCTTTCAGTGCTAAGGGTCAGGAAGCTGGGAGCCAGGAAAGCTGAGAAGGGGAAGCCTAGAGGGAAGCAGGGAGAAGCGGCATAGCCCCCCATGCTAGGAAGCAGGAGAGAAAGGAGGCTGATAGAGAGAAGCTGTGGAGCCTGGGTGCTCGGAAGCAGAAGCAGAAGGGAGACCAAGCCACCAGCAGGAGTCAGTGTCTGGAGAGCAGAGGCCATGGAGCCTGGATAGGCGGCAGCACCTGGCTGCATGTAGCTGGTCCCTATACTGAGCAGAGAGAGAGGCTTGCTGCTTGTACATAGCCAGGTGGATGGGACTCCAGCACTCGACCTACTGCAATGAAAATAAAACTGGTATTTGCCCCTTTTAACCCTCAATTTTCCCTTGTCTTTATTTGGTTTTACTGAATTCATAGTGAACTTGCCTGCAGCGGGGAACCCCCTTCTCCCAGTTCATCACTAGGCTACTGGCAGAAGGAAATGGAGACCTAGATGATGCCACTGAGCCACAGGCCCAACTAGTCCTGCCTATCTGCCTATGCAACCATAACTCCCTTACTACAAAAACTATTTGAGTTACCAGAAACAGAAAATGTCATAACTGATCCAGATGTCAGTTTATCTGATTAATTTCAAGGGATTCATATTTGCTTTAGTCAAATTGAAATATAATTTTTTTGTTGTTAGATATACTAAGTCTTTCAAAATAGAGAATTTTAAATCAGGTAATTTAAATTCTGGAATAAACTACCTTTATTTTTCTTTGAATATAAAGCTTAAAAAGTCAATATAACTTTGAATATGATGAAGGAATGGAATTAATGGCTATATTCAGTAAAGTCTGCAGAAAAAATTTGTCCAGTCTTTGAAATCTATCTGTCTAAAGGGTGTGATTTGTGACAATTCACACCAAGGTGCCAATGTGGTCATAATAGTTCTGGAATATGCAGAATAATAAAGAGTAGCTATTCAAAAGCAAATTAGAAATGCACATCCAAACCTACTTACGAATAGGTCTGAAATACAATCACATTTTTATTATACATGCCATTATTTTCCTTCTAAATGGAATAATTCAGAGTCACTGGTCCTTAAATACTAATCAATATGATTAGTATATGAGTGTCGCTTGTGTACACTGCAATCGCATATTTTAATACCTTTTTAGTTTTAAATCTGCCTAGTGCCTTATTTTGCATATGATTTTGTGCTCAACTGGAAACACTGAGAAATGGAAAAAGAATGATATGCTGGGGAAACTTTTTTAACACGAAGCTTAAGAGTTGGAGTCCTGCAATTATTCTGTTGCTCACTGCTTCGATGGCATTGATGAAGAGATGTAATGTCCATGCTTTCTTCTAGTATAAATTTAGACTGTAACAAAATCTCCCCTATTTTATGGTTCAGTGTTTTAATGATCAAATGATGGGAACATTTAAGTACACTCTAAGTTGCAAAGTGTTAAGCACAGATAAGGTGGAGTTAAATGAATTTAATGCTTCAAGAATCAGTGCACCTTATTTATTATCAAGAGCTTTGCTAGCTCCACACATAAAATTAGTTTAATTTTAAATGCATTTGGTAGCATTCTATATGACATAGTAACATGTGATATCATTTTGAGTGTATATTATTTATTCCTTTTTCCCAACTAAAATCAAATATTGCCTATATTTTTTATTACTTTCACAAAACATTTCATTTAGGTCATTTGGGAAGGAAAAACATATCAGTTCTCATCTCTTAGACAAATAACTCAATATTCCACTTATTTTGCTGTGAGCAATCAAGTCAATGATGATATTTTAAACAAAATTAGCATTGCATTATGGAAATACCTGAGGTGATCAGATAAATAATTATGCTGCTTAATGTCTTTCTTTTGTCCATCTAACAAAGTTTTACTGATTACATTGAGGCAATCAACTTCACTTCTAAATATTAACTAATAAAAAAAGAAGTTAGATAGCAAAATACTGCAAAGCAGTGTAATTTCAGGAAGCAGCAGAATATCAATGTTCTTATCAATATTTCTCTGTGATTCTTCTAATGTTTTTTGTCTTTAAATCAATTTTATTAATACCATCCAGAGGTAGAAAAATATTTCTCATTTACACACTTAGACACACAAACATACAGATTGAGATGTAATGACTATGGTTAGCAATATTTTTCATAAAAGAAAATATATACAGACAGAGAAACTGATAACAAAGATTTGAGTTACTAATATCCAATTACCTTCTTTCCTTCTAGCTTATTTGACTAAAAGTATCTCAGTTTTCAAGGATACACTCTACGGGCGAGCAGTTTACATAACCGGGTTAAGGTTTAGATGGCCCCAGACTAACAGGGCCGATGAAGGCTCTGAACTGATAGGGACTGTGTGCGTCCAGGGGGCTGGAAATGAAACGCAAGTACAATTTTAGCTCCAGTCATTTAAAGACAGGCTGTATTGTAAAAGATACATTTCTTCTGTTTCAGGGAGTCTAGTTTAAAAACCTCCCAATTTTTGAAGATAATGAATTCAATAAGTAGAATAGATTTTCACCAAAAAAATTTAGAAAACTAGTCTCATATTATAGTAGTCCACGAGACATTTGAGTATTTCCCTTCCTTACATTAAAATAAATTTAACTGTATAACCTTATTATATTGTATACTTCTCTCAGGGACCAAGCCTCTCCATTAGAGAGTTTCTATTGAGGCCAGGCTTGTGTGCAGAAGATAAGACACTTCTTTTTCAGGGTCTGGGGATCAAAATTGCTCCCAGTTCTTTAGAATGCAAGCCAGAGGCGTGTATGGCTTTAGACTTGAAAAGGGTGCTCCCATCTCCAAAGTTATCCTGGGCGAGCCCCCAAAGATGATGCCCGTGTTCTTGTTCACGAAGCCGAAGAATGAGCTCCACAAACACTCAAGGTAGGAGAGCAAGGTACAGGCTTTTATTTAGAGATAAAGTGAGAGGACAGAGCTCCTGGCTCATGCCAGGAGGGGACAAGAGAGCCCCAATTCTTCTAATTTTTAAAACAAATTAAGCACAGAACATATCAGTATGTATTTCAAATGGATCCATATGGATATTTCCAATCAGTATAACAGATAGTTTCTGAACTTTGATTGAAATCATAAATGATATATTGATTTGAATGAAGTGAAGTAATTATATATGTAACTTCTCTAACAAACCAATATTAGGCTAGGTCATTTTCTTTTTCTATTCTGTGTGGCTACAGCTGTGGAAAAATCCAGCAAAATGAACAGAAAGACAGACTGGTATATCCTCAGTTTTGCTTCAGACAAGAGATACTGATTTTCTCTCTATTGACATTCTATTGTCAAATAGAAAATGTTAGCTTCCTATTTCGCTTTGTGTGAAACATTTTTTCCTGTGCTTGTCTAAAAGAACTTCAAAAATGGACACCAATCAATAAATTCTGTAAAATTCATGGTGACTCACATATCTCAGTATATTTTGACATAAAGCAATACAGATTGCTGAGAAATGAAGTTCTCAAGGAATAACAGATGTGTACAAATATTTGCAGATACTCAGAAAGACACAGATAATTCATGGAGATACAATTAAAAATTATACCTTAAAAAAAACAGTTTTAATAGTTTGGTATGATTGGATTTAGTTTTTCCCTTTCCTGATATTTTGCGATTCCGGAATGATAGAATGCAGTGTAATTTCTATCCTGAACAAAATTTCCCATTAAGTTAGAAATGCTTCATGAATGGAGACCTGCATTTTTTCCCATCTTCTAATGTGTCTATAGAACAGTTACTATGAATTGTGGAAATTTTTTTCAATAAACAGATATTCATTGTTACATAAAATACATGCAGGAAATAGCATGTAATAGTAAATAAGAAATGGAACTGTCCTTTAGCTAAACTCATATGTCATGAAATAAAGCTCTCATATTTCAAACAAAAATTCAAAGAGACAATAAAATTTATTTTTGTATTTAAATGCTTTTCATGGGAAGATTTCAAAATGCCTGGCACTTTATTGTATTAACTTTTCCCAATGTTCTACATCATTACTAAAAACATTATTGACTGCATAAAGCCATAAAGCTCTCCTAATGCCCTAGTTAGACACAAGCATATGAGAGGGTGAGAAATAAGCCCTATAAATTTAGAGGATATGGCACATCAGTGTAGGCTTTAGGGTTAAAATTTAAGTATGACAAGACATTTGATAAGTTAAAAGTAAAAGACAACACTAAAAATTGGCACTGAACTCAGTGGGATTTTTTTTCTTTTTTGTATTTAGGAGAGAATATATACATAATTTGGGAATTCTCTACTGACCCATTGCCCAAAGATTCAAAAGGTTGCCAGGTATAAATGGGGAAGAGAGAAGACCTTGCCATAGGTCCTGGATCTGGTTAAGCTGCCCTGTGACTTGGACTACACAAACTATTAAATCCAGTGGTGTTAGAGATATCCACTGAACTAAATATATTGTGTTCCTGGGAAGCCACAAAGGATAGTTATGGGATCTGGTGGAATGCCATACTTTCTGTGGCTGTAAATTATTCCCCGTGTGAAAAGCAACTCCTGGCATTATCATCACACCTTGTAGAGACTGAGGCCTGACCATGGGAGATAAGTGTCTGTGTAATTAGAATTGCCTATCAGAAGCTCAGTATTGTCAGAGCAATCAAGCCTCAAGCTCAGAGAAACGCAGTAGCAATCTATTGTTCTATGAAAATGATGTAGGTGGGCCTGGGAAGATCCAGAGGGCACATTAAATGCTTCACAAAGGTGTCTCAGAATCCCAGTTTATTTACCTTTGATGCAACATTGCCTCTCTCACAGTGAGAGCTCACACCTATGGCTTCCTACCTAATGTGACAAGGTGATGAAAGAGAAAAAAAATGGGTTTTTTCTCACAGATTCATCTGCTCAATATTTTCTGCAAGGCATTATATTGCACCCCGCTCACTGTGGTCTTAGAGGACAATGATGAGGAAACATTCCATCAGGCAAAGTTTTGAGTACAACTGGTTTTTTCCTTTAAACGGAGAGATAAGGAGTCTGGGGTAAAAAAATGCATTACATTTTGGACTATCAGAGTTTGACTAGTGGTTAGTGCCTGGAAGGGACAAAATTATACAAAAAAGAATGGGAGATTTAGGAAAATGCATAAAAACAGACTTGTAGAATTGAATTCAAAGTACCCAGATCTTTAGGTCTCCTGTCACTGTATACCAGAAGCATCTGCTATGAAAGAGTCACTGAAACTGGCCATTTCACAGTTTAAATAAACTGTTTTCTTGAAAATTATATATTGTAAAAGTAGTCCAGTAAAAAATAGAAAGTACAAACTTACACCAATAATAATATAATTTATTTGATGCTCTTGTCTTTCTCTCCACCTTGCAGACTTAGTTTTATGATTAATTTATTTCAAACTTTAAAATATTGGTCTAATCCTATACAAACTGTGAGTGATGGGGTTTTGTAGGCACACTTAAGATCCTGGAAATAAGCAAAAGTGTTCTCAGTAAAAGACCTTATTTTAGGCCAATCAAACTGGTTTTTAGGGATGACTAAGTTTTACAATAAAGTTAATTAGGTTATATCTGAGCTTATTACCTTGTAAAGCCCAAGATGCAGGCTTCAGTATCATATATGATAGGTCAACTCCTATAGGAAATACTAGAGTAACTGCCAGAATACATCTCTCAGGAGTAAAATTATGGGGAATTTTCACTTTATTTTTTCACTAATTCTCTTTACATGGTCACTCAGTGCAATTACAATTAGAGAGGTAAAGTTGATGGTGGGACAATCCATAATCTCTAAATTTTGAACATTTCAGAAAAATGAATAAATATAAAATAATTCACTTATGTTTTTGGTCCAGGACTCACTTAAAGTCTGTTTTCTGGAATCAGAGTAATGGCAGTCTTTATTTCTTCAGCCTTTGAATTAAAGAGTAGTGTTTAAATTATAACTTTCAAGCTACAAATCAACGATTGGTAATGATGAGCATTACCAGTCCTCAATAGAATATTCGAAGGTCAGATGAGATAAACAGCTCCATAATTTGTTCACTAAATCACAAAATACTTTACCTACTTGAAATCATCATTTCTGGGGGTTTGTAGAGTATATTAGGAACCCTGTTATTGTTTTTGCCTCCTAATAAGTAGACAGTCAACCATCATACAACTAAATTCTCTCAATTATAAAGGCCCATACACAATATCCAATGAAAATAATAAACTGTTAACAAGATTTCTAATATTTTACTTGAAGTCTTATCCAGATTATAGGAAATGGTCTAATTAATTGGCTGAAGTGTTCATTATTCATATTGCTTTATTTTTCTCCAAATACAGTTTGAAATAAAAAAAAAACAGTTTTTCTAAAACTTTATTATGAAAATTTAAATAGGAAATTTATTATAAAAATAAAAATATAAAGTATAGAATAGTAAAATAGCCACTCAAAAACCTTTTATCTGAACTGAAAAATTGATATTTCACTCTAATTTGTTCTATCTGCCTAACTATCATCATATCTATCAACATGATCATCTCTATCTATAAACTCCTTACCTGTCTATCTACTGAACCTTTTGCAGAATCAATGGAAAGTGAGTCATGGATACCATGACACTTCACCCTTGCATATCCTAAGCACTCCCTTAGAATAAAGACAACCTTAAACAAAGTCAAATTACCATTGTCACACCAAAGCCAACAATATTATCCACTGTATGCACATTTTCCTCAGTTGCCCCCTGAATATCTTCTATAGCTCTATGTGTGTATGTTTGTATGTGTGTTATGAGCTAATCTCAAATTCATCAATCCATTGCTATAATACTATGTCTTATTAAAATATAAAGTGGGAAGAGCACACCCCACTTAATATTTTAATATTGTCATTATGAAGATCACTTTATGTGAATCTATTTCTGGTTTGTCTATTCTGTTCCCACAATCTATTTTTCTATTTCACCCATATCATACTGTCCTGATTACTACAGTTTTATATAAATGTTTATGTACTCCAACTTTGTTCTTCTCCTTCAACATTGTGTTGGCTATTCTGGATCTTTTGTTTCTCCATATAAACTTTAGAATCAGTATTGATATCTACAGTGTTGATTGGGATTGTATTAAATATGTAGATAACATTGGGAACAACTGACATTTTGACAATATTCTATCTCCTTACTATAAATATGGGCTATCTCTCCATTTATTTGTTTTTTTAAAATTTCTTTCTCCAAAGTTTGGTTGTGGTTTTCTTCATGCAGATCTTGTACTTATTTTGTTAGATTTATACCTAGGTTTTCAGTTTGGGGTTGCTATTATAAATAGTATGTGTTTTTCCTTTTAAATTCTACTTGTTCATTGCTAGCATGCAGGAAAGCAATTGACCTTTGAATATTAACCTTAAATATTGAATACTTTCTATAATTCTTTATTCTAGGATTTTTTTCATTGATTTTTAACAGAGATAATCATGTCATCTGTGAACGAAGACAATTTTCTTTCTTACTGTCAGCATACATTTTCTTTTCTTGTCTTATTTCATTAGCTAGGGATTTCAGTATAATACTGAAAAGTAATGAGGAGGGACATGTGTTTTTTATCTTAATGGAAAAGCATGTAGGAGAAAGCTTAGTGGGAAAATTTCTACTTTTGCACCCTTAAGAGTATTGTTAGCTGTAGGCTCTGTAGATATGCTTTATCAAGTTAAGGAAGTCCCCTTTATTTCTAGTTTACTAAGAATTTTTATAGTGAATGAGTGTTTTTTAAAAGTGTTTTTTCTGTATCTATTGATATGATCATGTGGTTTTTCTTCTCTAGATAAATGATGTGATGGTTTGCTTTAATTTATTTTCACATGTCAAATCAGACTTGCATATCTTACACAAATTCCACTTGGTTCTAGTATATAATTCCTTTCATACTATGTAGGATTAAATTTGCTATTGCATCTATATTCATAAGAGATATTGGTCTGTAGTTTTCTTTCCCTGTAATGTCTTTGCCTAATTTGCATTAGTGTATTGTGGCCTTGGAGAATGTGTATTAGGAAATATTCCCTCTGCTTCAATCTTTAGAAAAAGATTATTGAGAATTAGTACAATTTCTTCCTTTAATGGTAGAATTTACCAGTTAATCCATCTGGGCTGGGTGCTTTCTGTTTTAGAAAGTTATTAATTATAGATTCAATATTTGTAATAGATAAAGACTTTTTTATATTGTTTATTTCTTCTGAGTTTTGGCAGTTTGTGTCTCTCAAGGAATTGGTCCATTTCATGAAGATCAAATTTGTGGGCATAGAGTTGGTCATAGTATTATTTTATTAAGTTCTTAATGTTTATGAGTTTTGTAGTATCATTGTCTATTTCATTTATATTAGTAATTTGTGTCCTTTATTTTTTTCTCAATTATCATGACTAGAAGCTTATTGAGTTTATTGATCTTTTCAAAGACTAGCTTTTGTTTTCATCAATTTTCTGTCTTGACTTCCTGTTTTGATTTCATTAATTTCTGCTCTAATTTTTTTAGTTCTTTTCTTCCGCTTACTTTGGATTTAATTTGACCTTCTTTTCTGTTTTTGTAAGCTGGAAGGTTAGATGTTTGATTTTAGATCCTTCTTCTTTTCTCATATATGTATTCAGTGCTATAAATTTTTCATTATGCATTGTTTTGCTGCATCCCATAAGTTTTGCTAAGTTTTATTTTCATTTTCATTTAGTTCAAAATACTTTTTAATCTCTCTTGAGATTTCTTCTTTGACCTATGTGCTATTTAGAAGTGTGTCATTTAAATCCAAGCCTTTGGGGATTTTCTAGTTATCTTTCTTTTATTGATTTCTAGCACAATAATCCCATGATGGCCTGAGATATTATATGACTTCTACCACTTAAAAATTTAGTAATGCCTATTTTATGACTCTGAATGTGGTCTGTCTTGGTGAATGTTCCATGGGATCTTGAGAAGAATGTATATTCTACAATTGTTGGATAAAGTTGTCTATAGATGTCAATTATATCCAGTTGATTAATGCTTATGAGTTCAACCGTGTCCTTACTGATTTTCAGCCTGATGGATCTGTCCATTTCTGACATAAGGATATTGAAGTCTCCATCTATAATAGTGGATTTATCTATTTCTCCTTATAATTCTATCAGTTTTTGCCTCATGAATTTTGATACTCTGTCCCATACATGTTAAGGACTGTTATATTTTCTTGGAGAATTGATTTATTCATCATTATGTATGCCCCACTTTATCACTGATACCATTTCTTGTTCAGAAGTCTGCTCTGTTTGAAATTTATATAGCTATTCCTGCCTTCTTTTGATTGTCCTTAGCATGGTGTGTCTTTCTCTTTTAACTTAATTGTAATCTATCTGTGTGTTTATATTTTAAGTGGATTTTTGTACATGATATATATTTGGGTCTTATTTTTGATTCACTTTGACAATCACTATCTTTTATTTGGTGCATTTACACCTTGACATTCAAACCGATTATTGATATATTTGAATAAATATTTACCTCATTTGTAATTCTACTTTTTTGCCCTTGTTCATTGTTTCTATTTTTGTCTTCCACTATTTTTCTGGCATTTTTGGTTTTAACTGATCATTTTATATGACTCTATATTGTTTCTTTTCTTAGCACATAAATCATACTTCTTTTCAAAAACTGTTTTTAGTGGTTGTCCTAGAGTTTGTAATATGCATTTGCAAGCCAGCCAAGTCCACTTTCAAATAACACTGTGTCACTTTGCAGGCAGTACAAGTACCTCTCAAAAATAAAATAATCCTAATTTTCCCTCCCATCCTTTGTATCATTGTTATCATTCATTTCTCTCACACATAAGCATATATAATTGAATTTATTTTTATTGTTCTGTTTGATCAATTAAGAATAAGGAAAAAGGTTCTATTTTACCTTCATTTGTTCCTTCTCCTATGTTCTTCCTTTCTTTATGTAGATCTGTGTTTCTGACCTTCATCATTTTCCTTCTCTCTAAAGAACCTGTTTTAACATTTCTTGCAAGATAAGCCTATAAGACAACAAATTCTCTCAATTTTTGTTTGTCTGAGAAAGTCTTCAGTTTTCCTTAATTTCTGAAGAATAATTTCACAGTGTGCAGAATTCTAGGCCATTTTTAATCTCTCACCACCAAATATTTCACTCTGTTCTCTACTTGCTTTCATAGTTTCTGAGAGGTTAAATGTAACTTTTGTCCTTGTTCTTCTATAGATAAGGCATTTTTTCCTCTGATTTCTTTCAAGATTTTTTACTTTCAGAAGTTGAAATATGATATGCCTCCATGTAGATTATTTGGGTATTTATCCTGCTTGGTGTTTGCTGAGCATTCCAGATCCATGGTTTGGTGTCTGACATTAATTTGGGGAAATTCTCAGTCATTATTGTTCCAAATATTTCTTATGCTCTTTTCTCTCTTTCTTTTCCTTCCAGTATTCCCATTACACATGTTATACCTTTTATAGTTGGCCCACACTTTTTATATGTTCTGTTTTTTTTCCAGGATCTTTTCTCTTTACTTTTCAGTTTTGGAGTTTCTACTGAACTATCCTCAAGTTCATATTCTTTTCTCAGCCATGCTGAGTCTACTGATAAGCCTGTCAAAAGCATTCATCAAGTCTATTACAGTGATTTTTTATCTCTAGCATTCTTTTTGGTTTTCTTAGAATTTTCATCTCTCTACTTACATTGCTCATCTATTCATGCATGCTGTTAGGTTTTTCCATTAGAATGCTTAGAATATTAATCATAGTTTTTTTTAAAATCTCCTGTATGATCTTTTCAATATCCCTGCTGTGTCTGGTTCTAATGCTTTCTCTGTCTTTTTAAATTGTGCTTTTTGCCTTTTAGTATATCTTGTAATTTTTTATTGCTAGTCAGACATGATATACTGCTAAAAGAACTACTGTAAATAGGTCTTTAATTACAATGGATTGGCAATGTATTAATAAGGTGTGTGTTGGGGGGGCAGTGTTCTTTAGTTCTATGATTAGGTTCCAGTCTTTTAGTGAGCCTGTTGCTCAGGACTGTGAACTTCACCATTGCTTCTTAGCCACCACCCCCAAACCAGGTGGGACAGAGTATCTAGAAAGGGGCTGGAATTGGGTATCTTCCTTCAGCCACTTTGAAGACGAGAGCTGACTTGAGTTGTGGATTTCTCTTCCCCCAGGTCAATTAAGCTCTGGCAAAGGGGATTTTCTCCAATACTTTGAGAATTTGGTTTAGCTTCTGAGAGTAAAACCCACAACAGTGTGGGGCCCATTATTACAGAGTCCCTCTCAATTTTTTAACTCTTGGATTTGTCTACCCAACCTCCAGCAATTTGTCAATTACAGTACAGGTTTTCCTATCCTGTCACTGGTTCCCACAGAGGTTTCTGCTCTAGTAAGCAGTGACTTCTTGTATTTACCTGTCTGTCCAATTTTGAGGGCACCAGTTTGTCCTGTGACCTCACTTCTCTTTCAGATCCCAGAAGAGTGTTGATTTTTCAGTCTGTTCAGCTTTTTTACTTCTTTTTAGGACAGAGTGGCAAAATCTATGCTCCTTAGGTGCCACATCAGAAAATGAAAGCACACTCAATTTTGACAATACTATTTGAAGTAAAAGAATCTAATTCAAACATGAGAAAAAAAGAATTAAGCCCTATTCTTTTCAAGCAAACATTGAATATAAGATTAGTTTGATGATATTAGTCTTCAAAAGATATATTTAAATTGAATGAGGAACTTCAGAGTATTTGAACACCATATATTTTTGAGTCAGTATTTCACCCACATATTTCTGATGTGCTTCTCCATGATGAACAATAAGAAAAGTCTGGAGTCATTTGGACCTATGTCATAAAACAAAGGATATATTCTTAAGGAAAAGTCTATATACTGTGGAAGTATACACTATTTACTATGCCACTATCAATCAATGTTGGAATAAAAATATTATAGTGTTAATTTTTCCTTCATTTTAGTATTGTATTTGAATGAAAATCTATTCTTTGATACAAATTAGTTGTCAATAGTTGCTTTATATTACCACTGCCTGAATAGGCATTTAAGATCACTTTACAGACTAGTTTTCAATTCTTAAAATTAATTTATTTCTGCAAAAAATTGATTTTGCTCTTTTCCCAAAAATATATTCTCAAACAAGTTTGCAATGTGTAAAATACTGAAATGTTCAGTTGAAGTATTACCAGTTGAAGAAAGCTACCAGAACACATTAGTAATGATTATCTGTTTATAAACAATTATCAACAATAATAAAAAAGGGACAAAAATCTTTATGTGGTGACTATTACTCACTTGGAAAGGCCTCTGGCAGTACCACATGTAGTAACAATTGAGATTCATTCACAATGTAGCACTTAGTACACATAGGCAACTATATTTGTTGAACAACTATCCTAAGTCAGAGATATCTAATATGAAACCTTCACACAATCAGTGTACACAATAACATGATCTTAATAAAGACTATCCATCCCAATGGCAATCATTTCTTCTTATCCATATTTGGCTTCAAATCTTTCATGCATGCAGCCACTAACAAATGATTGATTCAGACATGTATGCTCAGACCTACTCTCTCTTCCTGTCATAAAGCTTTTAAGTGATCTAAAGTTCTTGGCATAGTTGTTACCACCAATCTGTAACTTTTCCAGCTAATTCTTGTCATGCTTATCTAATTCATGTGCGTAAATTTGTGATGTGGCTTGATTGTGTCCAAGACATATCGGCAGCTCTTATAACAATTTCTTCCATTACCCCATGAGTCAAACCTTGCTTCGGTACATGCCGTCTCTGACAAGGGTCTTACTCTAAATGACAATGTTCTGCTTACCCCAAGACACTGCCATCTACCTGGTTCCATATGATGCTGTGTCTATGGGAAGTTACATTTCCCTGTGCATAGCAGATAGGTCACACCAGCATTTGGGGATAATGTATGTATTTAAGTATTTTTAACAAACATATTTCAGGAGGCTTCTCCAACCCTAAGCAAGTGCCAAGGTGAGAAGAGTAATATAAGACTCTAAGTTGTCCTCCAGGGCACTGTCAAACATTTAAAACACGGAAGCGTGATTCACTGAGAACAAGGTCCGTATTTCCTCCTCTGGTACCAGCATGACTTCCAAGGAAAATGGGCTACCTTCCCTACAGCTGCCTCTGAGAAGGAAGGCAAAGGATAGTAGGCAAGCAAATAAAAATGCCAAGATGATCCTACCAAAAGTTATTACCTCTTTCTTCACTTTTGGTTAATCATTTGCTAGATTTTGATAAAGTTGATTCTGATAGTTGTTGCCAGATCAATTATTGCTTCAGTGGAGGGATGGGTCCCTGGCTTTCCCTACTCCCGCATTTTTAATATCAGGTCCGTTTTTATCTTTCTAGTACTCATTCTCTTGCCTCTGTCCTAACGGCCCACTCCTGGGTTAGAATGATATTTTTATAGCAAGTAGAAGAGGAGGGACTTAGATGTGAGGTGGGAAATTTGAACTTAATTGCATAAACAATGTTAATTTGGTGAAAGATTTTAGAAAATGATTATAAACCAAACCAATATTTGCTGTCGAATTATCACCTCTGAAATCTATAATCATTCTCTTTACCTGTTCCCTTTATAGCCACATATTAACCCTTTTTAGTTTAACTTTTGGGTCTCTATTTCTTAGGTTTAATAGAATTATTTTCTGACTGAGTTCTGACTGAAGTGTGTGGAGAACCTAACATCTCCAATAAATAGGTTACATAGATGGAACTAAAGGAAAAAATAAAATATTGACACATTTAAAGAGGAATGCTTGTTTTGCAAATACTCTTTTTCGTGTGTGCTTTGGGATTTAATGATAACAATCATATTACTATACCTTAGTATTAGTTGATTAGTTTCATTGTTTAAGAAATACCGTTCCTAATGATAGCCATTTGACAATATCAGTTTAGATTGACAATTTCTATATTTGAAGATGTGATTTTATAAAATGATGGAGATGAAATAATTATACAAACTGAATTAAATTATTTATACCTAGAGATAGATTATATGAGTATGGATATATTTCACATACTGTCTTTAATAGTTCATTTTTATTTTTTAGATCAAACTTAAGTAGGTTAGGATAAGGTCAATTCTTATATCATTGTTCACAATAACTGCTTCCCCTTGTATTGTCTTTGTTTTAGAAGCATGTTGCTAAAAATTCACCATTTTCAGGCAACTGTTTTATCTTCACAATTTTCTTCACTTTTTCTTACATCATTTCCCCCTATTAAAAGGGAACTAGAAACATTGTCTTCAATGATGACAAGTAAAGGTCATTTACATTCTGTAAAGATACATCTGTAATTTCCATAAAATCCATTTATATAAGTTACTGCCACAAAGTAGCATTGATGGTAAATTTGTTTTAAATTACTTTAAAAGTCTTATTTTACATGGTAGAACAAATGTCACAGTATGTAACACAACACAAATAATAACATCACTCTTGTGTCAGAAAATGTAAATGCAAAATCTAGTTTATTTGCTAGAAAGAGTATATAAATACAGTTAAATAAGTTTTTATTTTTTTAGGTGACAGGAGAATTGAAATTTTATACAAAAATCTCACTTCTAAAACTATCAAATGTATAATGACAGATACTGTGATGGACTAAATGTCTGTGTATCCCCAGCATTCATATCTTGAGGCCTGAACACCAATGTGACAGTATTTGGAGGTGAGGCCTTTGGGAAATGAACTCTTGTGAATGGGATTAATAGTCATATAAGAAGAGACAGGAGAGAGATGTTCTCTCCTTTGGCCATGTGGATATAGTGAGAAAACTGGCTGTGTACAAACCAGGAAGGGAGACTGGGCCAGGAATCCAGTTATGTTGGCTTGGCACTCTAATCTCAAATTTCCAGCCTCCAGAACAGTGATAAATAAATGCTTGTTTTTTAAGCCCCCCAGTCTATGGTATTTTTTGTTATGGCAACAAAAACTGATTAAATTAGAATTTCATAGACTTTCACTTTACTATTTTCTGCTGTGCATAGTAACTGAAACTAGACTAATAGAATATTTTCTCTAGAAGTTCTAGATGATATATTTAAACATGAGATAAATATGAGATATACTTATTATAAATGTGTCCAGAGGGACTTGAAAGATAACACTTTAGCAGACCTGCTTATAATATGGTGGGTTGGTAATGGTGGTTTAGATTAATGTATGAAATGTGTCTTTATAGGCCCTTTAGGTATTCATTGATAGGATATTAACTACTATAAATTGCACTGAATCTAATTTCTTCTGAGCTTCTAAAAACTCAATATGGCTAACTTTAGGCTTCAAATTCTCTCTTGCATTCTCAAGGAGATATCTATAGGGAAACCAGATTGGAATCTATATGGCTTGTACACAAAACCTCCAGAGTCACTCTTTCCTGAGGGCTCATATTGGCCATGGAGTAGAGATGAAGTTTCTTAAGTAAAAGCAATTCTACAGGCAGATGATGTTGAAGTATGCAGAAATCACAGTTGTGAAATTATATGAGGATGGGTATTTCTGAAAAAATCTCATGGTTCAGTATCCGGATAGCAGAAACATGGGGCCTGATGGAGAAATGACATTAGATTTTTTTGTTTTTGTTTAACTAGTGAATTGGGTAGAAAGCCCCTCAAATAAAGTTTTAAATATGAAACTACTATCTCTAAAGCCTAATAAATGTTGAAAGCAGGTAAAAATGCTCCATTTGACACTGTCTCTTAGAAAAACTTTGTGAAATGGAGAATTTTTCCCCAGAGATAGCAGATTCACAGGCTACAGTCAACTGTTGAGAGGTTAACAAGTCATAGAGGGCAGGAATTCACATAGACATTGGCAACAATTTATTGGAAACTATAAACTCACAGATCTAAGTTTAATTAAGCTAAGCACAAGATATATGAAAAGCATTTCACCAAGGCCCATTACAATCAAATTACGTAATAATATAACCAAATTACTGACAGATGATATCTTTGCAGAAGCAATGGAAGTGAAAAGACAAGAGAGAACATCTTTAACATATTGAAAATCTGTCAGCCTAGACTACTACCCCCAGGGAAATACCAATCAAAACATGAAGATACATTAAAAGCTTTCTGAGATGCACAAAAGCCAAAAAAATACATCACCAGAAGAACTATACTACAAGAAACATAAAAAAGGGATCTTCAGGCAGACAGATGATACTAGATTGAAACCTGAATCTACACAATTGAATGAAGAGCATCACGATAGTCACTATGTGAATAAATTGATATAACTTCTATTAAAAAATGAAATACTTTAAAAGGTAATTGACTATTTAAAAAGCAACAATGTAGTGTAGTATTTATAACACATAAGAAAGTAAAAAGTTTGAGAATAGCCCAAATGTTCAGAGGCAGGTAATGGAAACATACTCTGGTAGAGATCTTACTTATATGTGAAGTGATATGATATCACTTGACAGTATACTGTGACAAATCAGCAATATGTGCAATGAATTCTAAGTAACCACTAACTAGACAAAGAATTAGTTAATAACCTAGCAAAGGAGATAAAATGGAAAAATAAAATACAGACAAGCTGAAAGAAGGCAAAAAAGGAGAAAAAAAGTAGAGAATAAGTGACATGAATAGAAAACACTTTAAGTTCATAGATTTAACACTTTAAACTCATAGTTTAGCTCCAAGGGAAGGGGCTTCTGCTCCCAGAACGAGTTCCCCATGAATCCAGTGAAACAGAAGTAGGACAAGGGGAAGGGCAGGCTGGGAGAAAGGGTTTTATTTCTCACAGCTCAGTCTCTCACTCAGCTTCCCCTGGCCTGCTCCCAAGTCTTTCCTCTCTGTCCCCACTAGCAAAAATCCAGCTCCATCCGCCTCTCAGCCACGATGCCTACTCCCTCCCCCTGCGTGCCCCCTCCCTTAGGAACTCCATGGAGTGTCCCTGGTGACTGGTGGGCGTCAGACCAGTTAGGTGCCAGGAATGGAAGGGAGGAGAGAATGGTTGTTTTCTCTCCATCCCTTGCCCTGGATTGATCAGAGGCTCTGTTGTGTAAGCATGCATTGGTATGTAAATGGACTCAGGCCAGGCAGGAAATTCTGGAAATTCTGGATGAAAGTTTCCGTTTACCCCACAGTAGTCTGTAAAGCAAATTTTCTATAAGGAGACACTTAAGTTAAAAATAAAAAAAATGAAAAAAAGCAAAACATTCTAAGATGAATCAAAAAGCTGGAAAGGCTGTTAATATACTGAAGTAAATTTCAGAAAGATCATTTTGTACTGACGATGATCTATTATCAAAAGGATATACAATCCTTATCATTTATATATCTAATAACAGAACTTCAAAATACATGAAACAAGAACTAATAAAGCATTAAAAAGAAAGAGGCAAATATTCATTAATAGTAGGATATTTCAATTTCCCTCTCTCAGTAATTGGTGGAACAGTAGAATGAAAATCAGTAAAGATACAGAGGATTTGTATAACATTGTCAACCAACTTGACCTCCTTGATATTTATAGAGCACTCCATCCTGCAACAGCAAAAGACAAATGTTCTTTTCCAAGTGTATGCAGAATTTTTACCAAAATAGAACACCTTACAGACCATAAAAAACTTGATAAATATCAGTGGATTCAAGTTTTACAAAGTATCTTCTCTGAGCAAAGTGGAATTAAATTATAAATCATAGACAGAATGGTCTCTGGAAAATCTAATATTTGAGGATGAAATAATATATTTCTGTATAATATGTGTGTCCAAGAATAAAACTGAAAATCAGAAAGTACTTTGAACTAAAGTGAAATGAAAATACTATATATCAAAATTTATGGTTCATTATCAATGGGGCGCTTCTGAGAAAATAAGGAATCTGAAACATTTCTAACTGTCTCACTTTTCATCTCAGCCTCTATCATTTCTCATTGCTTTTTAGTCTTGTCTTTTATTGAGAAGTTTTTGTTAAAGTAACAAAAACTGATCAAATGAGAATTTTATAGACTTTCACTTTACTATTATTCTCTAAAACTAAATTCTTGATCGTTCATTTAATTTTTTTTAAGGGTCAATGGTATAATTATTTACTGCATCTTCAAAGTCATGTTTCCATTCTCTTAGCTGTAGAAATTTTGCAAAGGCTTCTAGGTTCTTAGGGGTGGGTCTATTAATGATCTAAGAATCAAATGGTGGGAGATCTCTCTAAAACAGTGTTTATGAGAATTTATTTATGTGGGATGCGCTTGGTTCCTCCAGAGTCCCTTTGGATCTTCTCACCCCCTCTCCCAAACTCCCATGCGAAATGTGCCGGAAACACTTTTCATCTAGCAGACATCCCCTCCATTTGATGAGATCTTCTACTATTGGAATTTTAGGTATTCATGAAATACCTAAAATTCATGAAATATATAATAGCTTACATAAACACTTGCGTGTTCTCTGCCCAGATGAAAAAATAGAACATTACATACAAAATCCTTGTAAGCCTACCTTCCCCAATCATAATCCCATCTCTTTAGAGTTAACCATTACCATGAAATTTTTGTTGATTATTTCTTTGCCTACCTTTCTGATTTAACTGCATATTTATCCATTTTAAGCAAAACTATTAGTTTTGTGTTTTTAAACTTTATATCAATAGAATCAGATGCACTTTTTTTCTTGACTTCCTTCTTTCAATCAAAATAATCAATTTAAGGTGTGTCTCTGTGGATGCAGGCAGCTAGTTTTTTATTCTGTCAGGGTCACCACGTAGGAAGCTGGAATTCTGTGATATTTTTGTTTCTCACCAAGGTAGAAAAATACTGTTTAGCATTTAGTGGGCAGGAGGCAGGTATGTTAAAAATCATTGCTGTAGTTTAGTCACATTTGCTCATACATGATATTTAGTTTGACGAATTACCACAGAGTATTTATCCTTTTTTAATAGTAGCAGTATTATGGATATTTGAGTTATTTCTAGGTTTGTTCATTGGCTTTTTTGACTGTTCGCCCTCTTTCTCTTCAATAATTCTGCTCATATTGTAAATGTCTCCTGAGGCAAATAGTTTCTTTCTGCTACTGAACTTAACTCTTTTTGGCATGAAAATTAACCTATTATTGACATTAAGTTGTAAAATATTCCCTCTTTTCTCTTTTATTTTCTGGAAGAGTTTAAATAAGATTGGAAGTATTTGTTTTTGGATATCTTATTAAACATGGTATAAATCCATCTTTGCCTGTTTATTTTTAGTGGGAATACTCTTAAGCTACTGAACTTAGTATTATTAATTAAAGTATTCATGTTTCCTATTTTTTATTAGAAGTCACTTTTATTAAGTAACATATTTCTAGGTATGTATCCTTTCATTCATGCTTTCAAGTTTTTCATAACATCCTCTTATAATCTATATTTTTATTTATGTCCAGTATTCCCTCTTAATATTTATTACTTTCTTTTCCTTTTTAAATCTATTCTTGCCTTTTTTTATGTATTTAACTTATTTTCAAAAAACTAACATGAATTTGTCAGTTCTTTCTATCATGTTGTTTTTATATTTCACTATTTTATAATTTCTATGCTTACTGTTTTAGTTCCTTCTTTATTTCATTAATATGATGTTTCAAAGTTTTAAGTTAGATGTGTATGTCGATAACTTTGGGTCTTTTTTAAAGTTATTATAATGTAAATATTTAAGGATATAAATTTCTAAACATTGCATAAAATTTGATTAATTTTCCTTTATCACTTTCCCTTAGTTCTAAATACTTATTTAGTTGTTTAGGTAATTTAAAAAATTCCATATTTGCAAGATTGTTCTAATTTTTTTTGGTATTATTTTTCAACTTAGATGTACTGTGCTAAGGCAATATTTTCTATATGAAGGCAATTATTTCCAATCTACTGTGATTTATTTTATAGCCATGAGTGGTATCACAGTTTTTGGAAAAGTTCTCTTTATGATTAGAAAACATTGTATTAAGTTCTTGGTAGCACTGTTGTATGTATCAATTCACCACATCTATTAGTGTTGCTATTGGATTCTTTCATATCCTTATTGATTTTATGTCAACTTAATATATTGATCACTGAGAGATATATGTTAAAATATCCCACTAAGATATTTCAACTTCTTTAAATACTTAGTCAATTTTTAGTTTTCAAATACTCTGTGTAATTAGATATATAAACACACTTGAAATTACATCATTTCAACAGCATCCTTTTTGTCATTATGTAATAATCTTTGTTCTAATTATTGCTTTTGTCACAAAGTATTTCACGTTATCATTATAGACTAAATTAGTTCTGTTTTGTTTATGGTTTTTTTTTTTTGGTACATCCTTCTATAAAATGACTTTAAGCCTGTTGCTATCATTGTTACAATTGTGTGGTCAGGTAATAATTACATTTTAAAATAATATTTTCTGTATATTTGACTGTATATTCTGCATATTTGATCACTTCTGGCAATGAGATGAGTAGAAGTAATATAGTGAACCCTTCGTGAAAGGTGATGAATGAAAACATGGATGCTGTTTTCCCATATCTTCCCCATCCTCCCACTTGAACAGAACAAAAAAGATTTAGATATGAAGAAAAGGAGGACTCAGTAACAGCACCCAGCCTGAGGATGCCTAAATCCTCTCCACAAGGCCACCACCATCCTAGGCCAGGCTTACTTATACTTGAACTGCTGCTAGAGAGAAAAATGGAAACTTTTTCTTGATAAAATCACTATATTTGGAGACTTTCACAGCACCTCATACTGTATCTTAGTAGCATGGCTATCCACAGATGCTTTAATTTAATATAGGTACAAAATAATCCAGAAATACTTATGTGCCACTTTGATTTCTGGTAAATTCTTACATGTGTTTATATGTTACATAATATTTTCTTCAAATACAAGTGGAATAAAAAATAAATAAATTGTATAAAATGAGTCATTTTGGAAATTATGAATATATTTTTCCCTTTCCTTTCTGAGTATAAGACCATCCCTAATTGACTGCAGGAATGCATCTGAATTGTTATAGAAGGAATATGGAAGGAAGGGGCATAACAATATAGTTTCTTACATATAGTAGGATCTTGAAGACAAAGATTCAATACTTTCCATGGTTGTTTATTTGTTAAATTTCCAAGATTTCTTTATTATACTTGCCATTCTATAATTTTGCATGTCATCAATTCAATTTGGTTCCCTATAAGCATACAGTTTTTTCAGAATGCAGAAAATTTCTATGTAAGTGATTAAGGTTCAATTAAAGGTAGGAAAAAAAAGGATACAGTGAGGGAGAACAAAATTAAATCTGATCATGTTGGTGGTCAAAAGCTTTTGGGAATGAGACAGAGAATATGTAGAGTTGGTTAACTTCTCTATATATCTTATCCATTTCATTATAAAATGATGAAAATAAAAATTTAATATTTCCCTCACATACTTGTTGGAAAGAGTAAATGGCATTATATGAAACTCTCAACATGATCTCAAATACACAGAAACATAACATAACTATTAAAGTAATATTAAAGTGTGGGTATTGCAACTTTCCATCCATCATTTTATGTGTTGCATGTGTGTTTGCATATGTGTGTATGTGTATGTGTTGATACTCATTCATTCAACAATATTTATTGGATTCCTAAATTGTACATTGGAGTATATGCATATAAACCATGACATTTTAGAAGAAATGTCATATAACTAAGGGGGTACTGAATTCTGTTACTATATTGTAGGACACATGTAAGATGATAAAGCACTATTTTATCCCAAATTCCTTAGAAATGACAGATCCTAAGGCAAAAAATTAAGTGTTTAATTTACTAGAGAGTGATATCCTAGGAAAATAGCATGAGGCATGGAAGGAAAAAGTGAAAATATTAGGAAGTATGTTACTGAACTGGCTACAGTTTTATAACAAAAACATTTATTCAGCATGGCTCAATGGATTTCTCTAGAGATACTGCATGGAAGAAAAGGAAGAATTTACCTGCTAGTTTACTTCTATCTCAAGTCCTTCATTAATCAAAATTCACCCAACACTGAGGTGACTCCCTTGTAGCATTTTTCAGGTTACACTTCCTGGACCTTTCAGCAGTCACTGGAGAAAGGAAGGGATTGTGGTGATGTTCTGCAGATATTTGTGAAACTAGGTCTTCATGCTAGAGGAATCCACACAAGAGAAGCAGCCTTGTATCATTCTTAAGAGTAAACATTTTAGACTTAGATATATATGGGGCTAGAGCCTGTGTAGGCCCTTAAGTCTGATTAACTTTGAACTAGTTAGTTTAGTTCCATCCCTATTTCCTAAGATACACATCTGTAAAACAGTGTTTGATGCATAGACTTATTGTGAGAATTAAAAACACTCTGGGTGCTAGCCCAGGACCTGCCACACGGTAAACCCTCAATAATATTTGGTATCTTAGTCCATTACTGTAATCTGCTATTATAATAATATATTATATTATGTCTATATATGTATTAGATGTCTATATATGTATTAGACATCTCTGACTCTAGAATGGTGAGGCATATGTAAAGTAACAGTTAAAAGTATCTCATAACAGTTTATTTGGACCTTTAAGGTTTTTTTAGGGGCCAATTATAACATTTGCAAAAATTGATATACTGGAGGAAAATTTTCAACCTGCTCATGACTCTATAGTTTGCCCTAATTATAATCTCATCTCTTGTATTTGTAATTTGATTTGATTTCCTGAAGAAATACTAAAGCAATTAATTCTTAGATTTACAACAATGTAATTGAAAGAAAACACAGTAGCAGTTACCTTGTAATTTTTTATGGGAAGTAATATTTCATGCATAGATTATTAGAACTGCTTGAGATTCTGAGGAGTAACTCAATATAATTAACATCTCCCCTGTCAGAATTCTGAACAAATAAAGATGAAGGCCAGAATATTCGTTTATTACTGGCTAAAGACTTAGCTATAGAAGGAAGACCCATGTGAGAGGTAGTTGCTTTCCACGTGGTGAGGGACAGCATATCCCTGGAAGAGAAGCAACCTGTGAGCTACCTGTGGGCAACTAGCTCTGGAGGGGAAGTGTGGTGAAAACTGAGCACAAATAGTTACTTTTTCCTGAACGTATTAATCAGAAATGCTGCTCTAATTTCTTCATGGGCATGAGCATGGAGAGGAAGAAACAGCTGCAATATTCTACAGAAAATCTCCCCTCATGTAAACCAGGAGTAGGGAACAAGAATTCCCCTCCAATGTGAATAGTCCATATATACATAGGATTCCATGAAAAAAGTTATTTTAAGAAAAATCTCTTATGGCCACAAAGCAATAATAACTTGCTCACAATTTGGAAGTCGTAAAAAAACAAAACTAAAATAGTAGACCTAAGAATGATGGTAAAGAAGTAAATTGTTTTCACAGTAGTTTAAAGACTTATTGATAGTTTTTGTCAAAGTACATTTTCCAAAGCCTTACAAATAAGACTATTATACAAATATGAGATGACCATGTGCCACATTCAGTTAATTAATGAACAAGTAAAACTATTTGATGGTAAATTTAGTTCAAAATAAAATTTGATGATTAAGTGTAAGCTCTGAAAAAAAGAATTCTAGAAAGATATTTGTAATTTAGATACAAAACTGGTTGATGGGATTATAAAGTAATGAAATAGTAACTTTTGGGTTTGTAAGTATTGCACAGAAATAATTTTTATCTCTACTAGACAAAAATTTACAAGGTATCATGTTATTTTGGGGAATCTGATTCAAAATTAATGATAAATATTAAATGAATCAAAGACATTTTTTCCTAGAAAATCAAATGTTTCTTGGATGGACCTGTTAGGCAACACTCACTTCGCTTTGACTCTTAAAAGACATACATTCTTTTGCTAATTTTAAATTTCTGCACAATAATTTTTAACAGTTTCTCCAATGTGTTAATCCTCAAAAGTGATTAAATGAAAATAACTTACCAATGGTAGAAGAAAAATAAACGTCTTTGAGCTGTGGAGCTAGTACCTTCTTCACCATATTACAAACCTTTCAAGTAACTCGCCAAAAATATCATCCGCAGAAACAGAACTACCCCAGAATTAGTGGCCAGTAGGCAAGGGGCCAGTTTTTAAACCTTAAAGAGCTGAGACAGTAAGAACTATATTCTCAGTGTTATCAGAACTGAAGACAGTTTCTTGGAATCTTGAAATACCTGTCAACCATTCAGTTTTCCAATTTTAAGTACTTAGAAGCCTGACTTTTAAAACATAAATTTAAAAATGAGTTTCTAACTTACTTGAATTACAGTAGTGTTGCTGTTGTAGATGGAATAAAATAATATATCCACTAGTATATAGTGGGAAGGACAGACTAATAAATGTATGGCAACTCTTTAGCCTTAGATAGTTGACAAGTGAAGTCACAAGTGTGAAGATTTCTGCTAAAATTATTCACTTATAAATGGATTTTTATAAATATATTTTCAAGTATAAGATGGATGTTTTTAGAACAGAAATATTTATGTAATATACTGTATAACCTTTTAATATGCCAGATGGAGCTTTTAAAGTAAAGAATTCACTCCCTGGAAACACTAATAGTAAACACCTACTCAACATGGTATGTATTTTTTAAACTTTTACTGAGATAATTTTTTAAAGACTGCTTGGCACACTTTAGTTTATGATAAGAAATTTGTGAATAATCAGGAACAGGATGTCATATCACATCGCATCCACTCAAACCTTGCAGACATAACTCTTGAAAAGGTCTGAAGTCCCCTTAGAGACATCTGCCTCTTCAAGGCATTTTCACAGCATCCTGAAAGGATATCACAGACACATCCCCAGATGTTCAGATGGGAATATAAAAAGCTCATTTTGGAGGAAATTTTATAATTTCAACTCTATTAATATTTCAAGGACAGTAGGATACATTATAGAGAAGCGTGCTGTAGAGTTTAATTTTAAGTGCTGCAATTTTTATTGTAAGCACAATAACTAAATTGTTAGCTTATTGCACATACTGCATGTGAGAATGAAATACCTCACAATTATATTCTTTTATTGATTTAAAACATTCACATAAATATTGACCAAATTAAGTCATAGTTGATTTATTCCTACATATTTCTGAAAGATTATTAATTGGAAATTAGCTACCAAGATATTATTGGCAGCACAGTTGAGGGTAATAAAAACTGTAGATTGAATTGAGTTGCTTTTGAAAAGAAAGACAAAGTGTTTTGAAACTGAGTTAACATATACCAATGGTTTTTAAAAGTGTGTTCTAGGGAATTCCTAGTGTTTTCCATTGATGCATCAGGACTCTTTCATTTTTTATTTATATTTAATGTAAAATATGATTTATTTTTTCTTAAATACTAAGAAGATTGAAAATTTAAATTTGTTTATATTGAGCCTTAACATAGACAATGAATGTGTCAATTTCAGCATAGAGTAAAGTCAACATGGAATAAAGTTTTTAGTCATCTCTGAGCACATATTCAAACTTGTTTTAAATGTGTCATTGACTTAGAATGTTATAGTTCCTCAACTGTCTATTTTTAAAAACAATGTCCTGGATATGTCCATTCATATAAAGTTTCACAAAAAGTACCCTAATAAAGCACAAATCTATTTATCCAAATGGCTGGAAAAATTCATATGTGTGTTCTTGAGCTATGTACTTATCATGACGGCATCAAAATGTAATGATAAGATCATATTATAGATATATTACCCATTTCATTTTTGTACACTTGTCATTTGGCTTTCATATTTATAAAGATTTTGAGCATGTTTTAGATAATTTTATTTCCGATTTTAAAATATCCTACTATGGATATGAGAGTCTGACTAGCTTACCTATAAATTATCCTTAAGTTGCAAAGTGAGGTATTAAAATTGATGGTTTTCAAGTTTTTTATGTGTTTTAAGACAATAATACAGACAAAAGTAAAATCTCTTGGCTTTCTACCAATTCATAGCCCATTAGCTAACACTGGCTGTTAGCTCTGCACTTCTGCCATGTGTTTTGTTATTCCTGAGTTATTCAGATCTCCAGCTCAAACAGCACTTCATCAGAGGGCCTCAGATTGACCTAGTTAAACATTTATGTTATTTCCTCTTTTTAAAATTTATTTATTTTCCAGCTCTATTGAGGTATGACTGGGCAATAAAGATTATATATATTTAATGTGCATAGTGAGATGATTTACTACAACATATACATTGTGTATAACCATAATCATGCTCATTAACATCCATCATCTCACACAGTTACCATTTTGTGTGTGTGTGTGTGTGTGTGTGTGTGTGTGTGTGTGTGTGTGGTAAGAACACTTAAGATCTTTAAGCAAAGTTTAAGTATGCAATCCTGTATAATTAACTAGAGTCTTAACTGATAACGTTATGTAAAATTATCTTTGGACTTAATTGTTTCATAATTTTTGTCTAAATTTGCTGTGCCCTAAGTTCTGTAAGGATAGGAATATTGTCTATCTTACTCAAGAGTGTCTGGAATCAAGTATACTAAGGAGAGAAGATAAAGAGATAAGGGCAATAAAGGTTGGCTAATGAGCTGGTTTCTGTACCATCTTATAGACACTAAAAGGAATTTGGCTTTTACTCAGGGAAAGATCACAAGCCACTGAATGGTGTAGTGTCACTCATGTTTTAAAAAGTTCACTTGCCTTTTTTTTTTGAGTAAGTTTGTGAGTAAATATATAGAGATATAGGAAAGCCAGTTAGAAAGCTTAAAACATAATAATATTATTTACATTGATTACGTTTAGTTTCTGCAAGGTAATTATGGTATGTAGAAATGAAATCGCATTAAAAATCAAAAAGGATATTAAAATGTTCCTGATAATATACTAGGCTTGATACCACACCATTTTTTAACCAAAATAAAATATATCTTTCTTATTTCACAGCATAAATTTATACTATATATCATAATGTATATCAAAAATACTGTTCTTATGAATAAGCAGTGTGAGAGATTTAACATATCAAATATATCATAGTAAGATTTTTAAAATCATTGACTGTGAAGTACTATGTACTTAGTGCTGTGCTCCCTAAGTATGAACCTGGCTTAGACATATATCCAACCTGTCTTTTTACTATGTTAAATTCCAGAGCCTTTTGACTATAACCACCTTTGTTGTATTTTCATTTGTAAATAAGACATGTTATAGATGAAAATGTTCATCTATGACGTCTATGGGAAAAGCATAACAATTTGTTGAATTTCTGTGTTTTGTCAAATGTATTCCAGTTATTTCATGACCCTTTAAAAGGAGTTCAGCTCTATTTTACAAATGAAGAAATTTGAATCCATAGGAACTAGAACATATCTGTATGTCCATTCGACAAATATTTTGGGCAATTTAACTATAATTTCTCTGACACTAAATCTGAAGTGAGTGCTGCAGAAGAAAGCACCAAAAGGAAGAGAGGAAAGAACTGTGGGATTTTAAATACTGGGAGGAAAACAAGTATCACAGATAACTCTAAAATAAAATAAATAATAAATGTTTTAAAGAGACAGCAGAGCATCATGCAGGTGTCAAGAAAAGAATTTGAAAATATGACTGAGTTCTCCTCCACAAAAATGTTGTCTGTATAATGATGAAAAAACTGAGGGAACATTATACAATTTGATTATGTAAATTATATAGAAAGATAGATGAAGACCTACAGTGTGTATATTTATTTATTTATTTATCAGGAATTATAAGCACTAGAGTTGTATCTAATACCAAATGGTAATATGTGAGCAGATTCCGAAAAGTTAAAATGCTAAAACATGGCCAGGTGATATTTTGAATATAATTTCAGAGATATATTTACTGGAAGTGAATCTTCTGATTGTCCATAACAACAGATATCTCTTCCTAGGGCTATTGTAATTTATTTTATTTATAATCAATTTGAGTATTTTGAAATGCTCACTGTTAGAAATGTGTGAACACTGAGCATTACATTTTACATGGATTTAATTCTGGTAGAAATTTAACAGGTCATTAACCACTAAATATTTTCTTCTGCATTCCATATTCCTCATGTACAGTAGGCAGATTTTGTTTCCTGAATTCATGTTTGTTTTTTATAAAGCTTCTACTTGGATTTCAAGGCAAGGAAAACAGTGCTATTACATAGAAAAAAATCTAAGATTATTAAGCTCTTATCAGAGCACTTGCAGAAAGGAATAAAGAGGGAAAGAAAAGGAAAGGAAGAAAAGGAGTTAAGCTGCATGTTCAAGTAGACAAAAAATACTACCAATAGCTTTTAGAACGCACCCTTTAACTTTTAAAATTTAAAAATACTTTGACAACTGTAAGCTTTAAGAACAGATATAATAGCTGTTGGAAAATACAAATCAGCTGGCAATCTCGTGTATTAGAAAACAAAGGCAAAGTGCTAATTTCACAAATGGTGAATTGTCACAATTCCTCAAATAGTTTAATTTACATTAAGACTATTCATCTTAGTCCTAGTGCACAATTTTGGCAAAAAGCCCACAAAAGTTATGTAAAAAGAATGTAAAGAGAAAAATATGAATTTTAGGTCTGGAAGATGGTTCGTAGAGCATTAATTAATTTATAAAGCTTTAGTGCTCAAAACACATTTTAATGCTTATTTTTATAAGATCAGAAAGGCAAATGTTTAATATTTGACATGAATCAAAAAGGAGTGACAATGAAAGTAAAAATTTCCAAATGCCTGAGAAAATATTCCCCATCTTTAAAACTGTTGAATTTTAATTTGCTTAGGAAATTTGTCATCCATATGGATTAAGTTCTATTTCTATACTGATATTTTACCTGAATACTCTTGTATTGACACATCTATTGTTGAAATAGTAAATTATCTTACTGTTTGCTACTTTGTCATACCGATCCCTCCATTTTTCAAGTCAGTCTGACCCATCCTGAGGGTTTCCTCAGCCACAGTATCCAAATGATGCAGAGCCTCTAGGATGAACACCTGGCACAATAGGGGATGCCAGTGACATAGGAAGCATTCACTCTGATTGCTCTGCACTAAAATTATACAGGTTTTTAAAATATTTTTAATTAAATTCCACATTTGAATAATCTAGTGGATTATGTTAGGTATATGAATCATTTTTGACATTTCCTTATGCATATTTCCAGATATGTCCACTTGTTTATCAGTATCTTAACATTAAAGGCATTAATCCATCAAGAGTTAAATAATTGTGTTCCAAATATATTCACATATAAAGAATGATTCTTTCCCTTTATTCAAATAGAGTAATTCCTTTAATTATTCAAATATTTACAGAGCACCTACTTGCCAAATGTTATACTTGGCACTTTGTAAGGCTGAATAATAAAAAATCTTATTACATGATAGATAGTGCTTTTTTATATCTTCACTCCATATTGGAAGTTTTCCAAAGCACCGTAAACACAAATTTTTAGCAAAAGAATCTATAAATATATCATGCACATTTAACTAATGTTTGTTCTTCTTGGTTTACATTAACTAGTTTAACAATAGGAGATTATTTTCTGCCTGATATTTAAATAAAATGAATATAAGAATATATCAAAAAACATTCTCTATTTCTACTAAAAATTGGCTTTTACACATGCATGAAGTTATTAAAAATATTCATAATGTCTAGCACTGTGTAGCACATAGTAGGCATTTAGTAAATGACATATAATAATTTTGTAATTCTAATTTGGTATATAAGACATTGTTCATGTAATATATATAAAGTGCTTGTGTTATTACTCAGCAGCAGCTTAATATAGCACTTAAAGAAAATGGAAAATATTTGTTGAATTGGAATTAATTGAAAGGTGCAATAGTCATGTCTTCAGAATTATTCCGAAGGCATATTCATTCTTTAGTTTTGAATCATGTCAACCATTGATGTAAAAAGGTGGAGATTATCAATTTATTTACACTGTTAGAAAACCAAACTGACTTTGAGAATTTATCTGGATTGTCTACATTGATCAACAGATTTTTAAAAATATTACCTTATAATAGTTTTCATATGACTTATTTGAATATAAGCATTGTAGGGGAGAATAAAAACGTATTTCCTCTACCCATATCTTAGGTTCATTGACTGGGGCCCTGCAAATTAGACTGCCAAAGACAGATTAACAAGAGAGAAACAAACAGAAGTTTATTTGAACCAGGCTAGGTGCATACATTCACAAAGGAATACTTAGTAATGAGTAGCTTGGGTATATGCAGCATCTTAAAAAAAAAAAAGTCCAATATATTCTAGAGAAGTGACAAGACAAGAGAAAAGAACTTTGGACTTCTAGGGAAGGCCATTTCAGGGAGATAAATTTATAGGGGAAATTAATTGATGATAAGAGCTAGTTAATCAGGTTTGTTATTTAGATTCCTCTGGTGCTGTCTCCAGGCTGGTAAGAGACTTGAGTTATCTTTGATAATTAAGAACTGTCCTACCTTTCCCAGTAGGGGGTTCAGTGTACATTCGTGTACAATATTTTTCTTGTATCTGCTTCTTTTCAGTTGTCTTCAGCTCAAAATAAACTTTATGCCAGAATGGCATACTTTGGGATGGCATATTCTGAAACCTTAAGATTAATTAACTCAAATTAAATCGAAGTTGAGGATGATATTACATTAATTCTAGATTTAGATTTGTCCCCTATCACTTTCATTATTATATGGATAAATTTTTGAATTCCTAATATACATTATGCATTATACTTTGGGACCTTCAGTGGGCAAATCAAAGCCTCATCCCTAATGGAAGTTGCCTCCTAGTAGAGGAATTGCACAGCAAACAAACGTGTATAATACATAGTACATAGTGAAAGTGCTATGGAAAAAAATCCCCACAGCTTTGTGAGGGGATTCATGATGACCCTGAACTTGCCTTTTCCCACAGATACAGCAAAATTACAGCTATATAAGGAATAACTTTCCTCTGAAAAGAACCTGAAAACAAGATGAACAGCACACCCACAACAGAAGGTAAAAGAGATACAGTGAGATGGGTAGGATAGGCAGAGACTTGGTCTGGCTTGGGACCCTTCCCCATGTGTGGGGACCCACATTCAGGAAGGCATTCCCCAAACTACAGAAAGTTCTTCATGCCTTGAGGCATGCAGAGACTGTGCCCTACATCAGGCACCCTGATCCCTGGGTCTCGTACTGGGAAGATAAGTCCCCAAAATGCCTGATTTTGAAAATCAAAAGGGACAAAGCTCCAGAAAACTTTAAGGAATGGATAATCAGCTCTTAAAGGGTTTGTATGAAAATGCACTCACCCTGAGAGCCAACATAAAAGCAACAAAAAGTAAGTGAGGGAGATCCACTTACTGATCCTAAGTGGCTGCCAGGGAGGCAAGAACCTTTAGGGACTTTATTCAGAAATAGAAGTGTTGACAGATACCATTTTTTCAATATGACTCTAATTTGCTGGTGACACAGCTGTCAGGCACCATTTTTTATAGCTTCACTCTAGCCTGCCTGCCCCTGTAGGTATCCTTCATGCCCTGCTTTCCAGAGTAGCAGGCCATGCCACAACCAGGCCTAGCTACCAAACTCTGCCCCACTCACCATGGGCAGCAGCCACACAACAACTGGGCTGGGCTGGCACACTGTGTCCCACTCTCCCCAAACAATAGATGTACCATCTTGGAAATGGCCAGCAATCCCTGAGATGACAGATGAAGGATTACTCCACACCTTACTTTACAGCAAGAGAGGAGAAGGCGAGGGGGTCAGCACTCAGAGGTGAAGACCCTTTTCCTCTGTTTGCTCTTGTATTTATTGTGTGCTTTCAAATCTTCACATCCGGGTTAAAAACACCACAGGTGCAGATCGCATGAGTGCAGAAAGTTACAGGGTGTGATTAATCTTAAACCTTTCATACAATCAAAGGTTTTCATGTGTTGATTATTATCAGAGACACAAAGCAGAGTTCTGTGTGTGCTACATACTTGGTTAAACTAGAACTATACTATGCAAAAATAGCATTTGTGAAAAACATCATCAGGATCATGCGAACAACAGGAGCAGATGATTCTTGTGGCTTTCCAAGATCAAGTCTTTATGCAGACCCGGCATTCTAAGGTTCTACATCCCATCCTGCAGTCCCATGACGCCCTCTGGAAGTTTCCATCTATATCTTATCAAGCCAAGAACTGTGTACAGCGCCGTCATTAACATTTCCATCCCCCACAATGCCACAGCCAGGCCAGGTGAGCCCCAGAGCCCTGCTGTCTCGGTACAGCAGCCACACAACAACCTGGAGTCTGAGTACCAAATGCTCCACATAATCCCCCTGAAACCATCGCTGAGACCCCACTACAGTCCATGGGAGCATGCAATCATGCAAGGAATGTCCCTGGAATGCCTGGCTCTGGAGGCCAGGAAGATTACACTCTGTACCCTATAGATCATCTCCAACACCAGACCATTCCTTTAAGCCTGAGAGAGGGAGCTGTTTTGCCTAAAATGTATAGACAAATACAGAGAATGAGGCAAAAGGAGGAGGCAAAGTAAGAACTACAGAACAGAGAAAAAGACAAATGCCTACAAAAAGACCTTAATGAAATAGAGATAGAGTTCAAAGTGATGGTCATAAAGATGCCCGCCAAATTTGGGAGAGAGTAGGTGAACACAGTGAGAATTTCATAAATGAGATAAAAAATATAAGAAAGTATCAAACAGAAGTTTTAACTGCACTGAAAAATAAATTAGAGGGGTTCAACAGTCAAATGGATGAAATAGAAGAAAGGATCAGTGAACTGGAAGACAAAGCAATAAACCTCTCCCAGTCAGAGCAGCAAAATGAACACATGCACAGAAAATATATATATAGAAAGTAAGGATAGCTTATTGAACCTCTGAGATAAAATCAAGTGGAAAAACATTTACTTTATAGGGGTCCAAGAAGAAGAGAGAAAGGGCCAGAAAAAAATAATTGGAAGAAATAAAGACTGAAAACTTCCCTAATGTGGGAAAGGCAACAAATATTCAGGTCCAGGAAGCCCAGAGAATTTCAAATAAGATAAACCCAAAGAGAATCACACCAATATCCATTGTAAATAAAGTGAAAACAGTTAAGGATAAAGAGAATCTCGAGAAATCAGTTTTTGGAACAGAGTAGTACAGAAAGTAGCATAAAATCAGAAAAATAACTGCTATTATAAAGGGCAGGCTATATAGGGACTGATGTGCCTGCATTGTTTGATATCAAAAAGCACCAGAGGGTAATAACATAAATTTGTAAAACATCATTCAATCTGTTGTGTTTCAAAAAGAAATGCAAGGACAGCAATACGGAGAAGAATTAAAAGGCAATTGCAAAAGTAATTTAGGTGAGAAATCGTCGACTAGATCAAGAAGCAGACACGAAAGTGTTGAGAAGTGGTAGAATTCTGAATTAATTTTGAGAGAACAAATAGTTTGATGATGGACTGAATTTAGAGTGTGAGGAAAAGGGAGAACTCAGGAGTGAATATAAGTTTTGACCCCAGCAGCTGAAATTATGTAATAGTATGTAATTGAATTGGGAAAGACTCAGTGAAGGAGGCACAGTTGGGGAGAGATGAAAAAGGAATATGCTTTTGAACATATTTAGTCTGTAACATCTACTAGACCCCTAACTGGAGATGCTAAGGGATGGTTGAATATGTCTGTCTGGAGTTCTAGGGATAGTTCTTGGCTGATCATACAAATTATGGGGACATAAGCTCATATATGATATATAAAGCAATACAATTTCATGACATCACCAAGAAAGTACAAGTCAGTGGTTAAGAGATGAGATCTAGTTACTGAATCCAAACCCTCCCATATTAAGAGGTCACAGAAAAGAAGAAATAAAAGCAAAGAGACTTAGAAGGAGAGGGCAGCGAGAGATTACCTGAAGCCCAAGTGGAAAAAGAAATACCTGTCAGAGAGGAACAGGTGATCAACTATGTCCAGTTTCCTGTCAGCTTCAATAAAGGTAGAGTGCTTGGCAATGTGGAGGCCACCGATGTTTTACAATGACATTTCAATAGACAAGTTGTGGAAAACAGTTTATTAGAACATCTTCAATAAAGAACATCAGGAAAGGAATTGGAGACTTGGAGTACAAGTGATTCTTTATAGGATTGTGAATAGAAATATGGTTGTAAATCACAGAGAAAATTAGGACATGCATGAGTTTTGAAAAAATTTTTGAAAAATTAAAGCAGATTTGGGTGCTATTAGGAAAGCTCCAATAGGCAGGAAAAAAAATTCAGTGATGTGGGAGGAAGAGGATTATTGCTAGATATATGCCCTTGAGTAGCAAGGAAAGGATAGAATAATGGTCACAAGTAGAGAAATTTGACTTAGGAGCCCAGACAGATCATCCTTGGTAACAGAAGAGAATGCAGAGTATCTGTGCACAGCTTCAGATATATGTGTATTGTGTTGATGGCATTATGTTAAAGTTCTCTTCTACTGGTTTCTAATTTTTCAGTTAAAAGGGGAGAAAATGGTCAGTTGAGAATGACAATGCAAGCAGTGTTTGAAGGTTTGATAAGATGAAGAGATGGAAAATTTACTTCTGGAAGTGTGTGAGAGTCACTGGACCAGAAGAGTGAAGTAAGATTCCCTGACATCACATAGAGTATGCTTTAATTAGTGGTCATGAATTTATAAAGTGAGCCCTGGTGGCATGATGGTGCTTTTTTCTTGTCACGTTCGGCTCTCCATGGGTAAGTTTAAGTGTAGGGGAGGAGTTGAATATCCCTTGGGTTTGCATTTTTCCAAGATTGCAAAGAGAAAATGGGACTAAGGGGCTGAAACAGATGCACCAAAGTGATTACAATAAGAGGTGATAACAGGAGCAGGTAGGAGAGAGTGAAAAAGCAGTAGTAGGGTCAATGGAATGGTATGGCAAAAGACTGCTAATGGAAGAGAAATAGGGAGCTATGAAAGCAGGAAGTTCTGATGGAGAATGGGGCAACTCAGTTAAAATACTTCCAACTAATTTACAGCATAAGTTTTGTTCTGAAAGAAAACTTGGTGAATTAAGTTCTATAATCCTCAATTTTCTCATCTATAAACTACAAAAAAATAAATCTATCTTAAAGAGCTTTCAGGAGTACTAATTGAAATAATCTAGATAATATGCTTAGGCTAGTGTCTTCACATGTAATCACGCTACAAGTGTAAGTAATACTATTAGCACTACATTTACGCTGCTACTGATAAGGTCATAAAATAGTCTTGTTCTCTGTTTTAATAATGATAATTTGGATTCATGCGCTGAATCAGGATCAATGCTCTAAGAGGAAAAATGTTGACTTAGTTTTGAAATTTTTTTGTATTTCAGCTTTAATGTTTTTTAAGCACCTAGAATTTTTATTATAAAAATATTTGAAAGAGTAATGTAGAACTATATGATGTTATAAGTAAAAATATCACTGAACTACTGTAACAGCTTTTTTTTCACATTCTAAAGGAGAAATTCCATAATAATTACTAAGTATTGATTGGATATCTGTTCTATGTTCAACACCAGGCAAGGTGCAATTAAGAGGAAAAAGTAAAAGATACATACTGATCTCTCAGTATGATAAACTTGAGGATAAATATATTCATGAAGCAAAGGCAGAAAATATAATCTGACACAAATAATTCAATAACAAGTTATATAGGAAGTATTTTAAAGACAACATTTCTTTCCATTGTTTTTTTCCTGATGAAAAAAATTAGTACTCCTCAATGTATTTGCTTAATCATTTTGAAAATGGCAATTTAACTTGAACAAATTCCAGTTCCTGGAGATTTTCAGATTTGGAAATAACAGGAATATGTTTTTTAACCATAAAAAGAAAACATACTTCATTTCTAGACAAAAATATTTGTAGTCCAAAAAAGTAAAAAATGTTCTGAAAAATGACCTTTAAAAATGTTATTACATTTTCCAAAGGCAAATATTGGAGTCATATTGTTTTTGACAGACCACAGAATGCTCTACCTACTAAATGTTGGTTGCTGAACTATAACTAATCTTGCGCTATTTTGAGAATTTTTGATATCTGAGGTAATTCACTCTCGATAAAGCATTATGAGTTATAAAAGTCGAGAAAGTAGAAGCCAATTAGATAATTCAATTTGCAATATTTATGATGACAGGATGAATATGGAAAAATATTGATGCTTTGATAAGACTTTTTGGCAAAAATATGAGGTTTTATAATCTCTTTGGAAGTTAGTGAGTTATCACATTTTTCTCTGTAATTTAATCAATGTTCAGAACTCTAGCCATGTCCTCTCACTTCTTCAGCAAGTAAAATATCAAACATTAGCTGGTCAAGATCCAAAAACCTTTTTGAAGTTTATTATTTAAGTTTCAAACTTCATAAGCATTAATTTATATAGCTTATTTATGGAAGATGTTTTAAAATTTCTGATTTATTTTTTACTGGAATTCAAACCTAATTTTCTAGTGAAAATTTTAATATGCATGGTACAGGTATCAGAGAATAAATATTTTTTAAATGTGTATCTTTGAACTGGAGAGAAACTCTCACAAATATTAATAATAAATATTAAACAGTAAATAACACACTATGTTCACTATAACTACTATCACAGGATATAGTAAGTTATACAATGTTTAATGTAATTGTATAAATAGTAAATATAAATAATGAACAGTTAATATAATTAGCAATAAAATGGTCTAATTCAATAATTTCAGAGATGTAAAGATGGCTTACTACTGCACAAATTTCTTAATTTTAAGTTAACATTTTATATATCAATATATGACAACCTGTATGGCTATTTCAATAAAGTATCTAAACTTTTCTAAAGAACCCATAATAGAACAAGATTCTCTAGATATTTTCTTGATGACTGAAAAATGTATCTCATCATAAAAACCAGTATTTTGACTAATGGTGATAAAGTCAAAGGGATAAAATCAGAAATCTACCACTATCATTAACGTTAATATGAGAGTCCTCACTGACACAATAAGATGAAATACTATAACACAAGAACAGTCAAAATTATTATTATGTGTGATGTTATTTTTTATTCTTGTGAAACATAAGAAAATAAAGGAATATGAATGTTAAGTGACTAATGAGATTTATGCAAAAATGAAAATACCTTGCTATGTTTAACTGAGCTGATATGAAGAAAGTTATAAGACTTTACTAATTCACAAAAGAGCCAATGTGTAATAATCAATGCTTATATTCTATTTTTAGTCAGAAATATAAATGTTCTAAAGATATTCATTCTTTATAAGTTAATAAACACACTCACTATATTACATTCAAGTTGGTATTATATTGTTTACAATCTTTTTATGACTTGAAATAAATAATCTAAAGTCCTTTAAAAATATTCATGTGAGAAGTGAGAACAAAAATTAGTTAAGTGCAAATTGTAGAAAATTATTCATATCTATGTTGAACCATACTGAACTCAATAATTAAAACAGTGTGATATTAGCATAAGAATAAAAGTACTGTATTCATTTGGCAGCAGGTAATAGTGTGTGATGGACAGTGGTTTCAGTGATGATCTCTATTATTCACTTAAGGTGCCCAGAATGAACACTTTTCTTCTTTTTCTTTTTTAGCAGCCTTGGATCTGTGTCTTAATTATTCTGGCCTTTTCCTCATCATTATAATATCATGTCCAAAACAATAAATATCATGACCTTACACAATGGTAAACCATGAAGAAAGGAATGTATGGGTAGAAAGAAAACTTTATTCCTATAATGATTTCTACTATCAGGAAAGACAAAGGTTTCTTTCAACATGTTCTTTGCCAGAAATGGGTTTTATGCTTAACTTTGGTCTAAACACTAGGAAAACAAAAGGATTATAGTTACTATAGATATAGATGTAGGTCTATTATGACTTCTGTCCTGATCTTTCTTCAGAAAGATCTTTTCTTGTGAACATAACTGGGATAATGTTAGCACTGTTAAAAGGTAGTAATGGATGTTTAATAGCCACATTATGTTGACTGCCCTACATTTCAATCAATGCAAGAGAACAGAGTACAGATACAAAGTCAGAGAAGAGAGATATACTATAATATAGGATTAAAATATAATTTTTATTCAGCAAAGGATGAATTAGCCAATATGTGGTGTTGAGATATCTCCCCATGTCATCTGAAGTAACAAGTAAAATAAAATTTCATCATTCATTCATTTTATCTTATGATAAATAAAATACCAATTTGTATAATAATTCCAAAACAGAATTTAATACCATAAAATTAGTAAAAGTAAAATAGTAGTAAAGATATTTTTCATCTTAAATCGGGAAAGGCTATTATAAATTGACTTTAAAACCTTAAAGGAAAATAAAAATATCTATAAATATTAGCAATTTAAAATTATGAGGAAAAAGGGAAAAAAGTCATTTAAAATTTTGAGAGAATGAAATAACATCAAAAATAATATTTACCTCCTTTGAAACTGAAAAAAAATTAAAGCATTCACATATTAATAAGCAACAGAATAGAAAAAAAGGACAAAGTAGATAAACAACTTACTTAAGTCATGTGTAATATGTAATGTTATTTCATAATATGGAAAATATGAAGAAGATGGGTAAATCTCATTGCCAAAATGGATATGGGAAAGAAAATATTTTCACTATCAATGTATATTTGAGTTGGAATTCAAACCTAATTTTCTTGTGAATATTTTAATATGCATGGTACAGGTATCAGAGAATAAATATTCTATAAATGTGTACTTTTCTGGAACACCATATGACAAAATAATTTATTCCTATTACTGAAAAATCAATTATTATGGCAACAATAATAAACAGATTTAAAAAATGCTTGTTATTTGTGAGAAAATAAGTGCATATTATTTCAAACATTCAACATCAACAACCCAGTAAGTTAATGCTCTTGTAGTTTCTTTATGCATGTAAGAAAACATAGAGAAGTGAGGAGGGAGAGACTAAGGATGGCAACATGAAAGGTGAGACAGAGAACTACCAAAACCACATATAATATGAAAATATAGTTAATACAACTAATCATAAAAGAGCAACAGGAAAGAAGGCGGTGCCAGACTGCATACACCTGGAGAACAGAGCAGACCTCACAAAACAGAGTAACGTACCAAAGCCCTGATCAGGCAGGAGTCAAGCCTGTCAACTTTTGACAGTGCTAACATTACGGGTAGAAAGAAAACTTTCTTCCTATAATGATTTCTAGTATCAGGAAAGACAAAGGTTTCCTTCAACATGTTCTTTGTTGAAACATGTTCTTTGTTCCACCCCAGCTCAGTAGCTTAAGGAAGAGAAATAGCGTGGGGAGAGGGTGGAAGCCTAGGACTGCTGAACACCCAGGCCTGGGTATCTGTTTTGGGAGCACAAATCTACATTACATAGTGCTCTGGAGATTAGTGGAGTTGGAAAGGTAAGACAGGTGGCATACTTGGAGAGACTGAGATTCCAGCCATTTGTGGAGGACAGGGGTCCATATCTGGCAGGTCTAGGACAAAGGAAAGGTGGGGAGAGTGAGAGGCTTCCTACCAGGGAGGGGGCTACTGAAGGGGCAGGGAATGCATGGAGCTTGATGTGCGGGAGAAGGGATAGGTGGACAAGGTTGTCTGGGTGCACTCTGCGCAGCAGGTTGGGAACTTTCAGGAGCCTCAGGTGCACCATCTCCCTGGCTGGCTACTCAGCTCTGAGGCCCCCCACTACAATATGCAGTCTGCTGTGTGTTCCTCCATACCTGCTGGCACTGGCTCAAAAACCAGCAGTTCCTGCCCTGGTGTCAGGACAGCCACAGGGAGGCTCTGCCTATGGCAGCTACAAATGCAAAGCACAGAGGCTTACACCTGTGTGCTCCACCCACTGGTTCAGACAGTGGAGACAGCCAATGCAGCCAGGAAGCAGAAAACAGCTCTTTCTCCCACCAGGCACCAGCACTGCTCCCCTGGGACCCCTGATATCACTCCAGGGGCTGAGCAGCTCCAGACACTAGAGCTTTTGGGCACTATAGGGCACCACATACAAATGAAACATAAAAGAACCTGGTTAAAATCAAAATCTCACAAACACCAGAAAGAGGGCCAAATTAAACTGAACTCACCAATCCTCCTGAAAGAGAGTTCAAAATAAATACCATAAACATGCTCATGGAAGTACAGAAAAATATTCAAGAACTCAGGGATGAATTTAGGATGGAGATTCAATCATTAAGAAATTCCATACCTGAAATGAAACATACAATGGAGGGATTTAATAGCAGAATAGATGTAGTAGAAGAGACAGTAAATGTAATAGAAATTAGAGAAGAGGAATACAAAGAAGCTGAGACACAGAGAAAGAAAAGGATCTCTAGGAATTTAAGAATATTTAGAGAACTGTGTGAGCAATCCAAACAGAACAATATTCACATTATAGGGACTCCAGAAGAAGAGAAAGAAAAAGTGATAGAAGTGTCTTTGAGAAGGTAATTGCTGAAAACTTCCCTAGTCTGGGGAAAGAGATAGTCTCTCAGGCCATGGAGGTACAGAGATATCCCAAAACAAGGGATGCAAGGAAGACAACACCAAGACATATAACAATTAAAATGGCAAAGATCAAGGATAAGGACACAGTATAAAAGCAGTCAAAGAGAGAAAAAAGATCACATACAAAGGAAAACCCATCAGGCTTTCAGAATTCTCAAGAGAAATGTTACAGGTCAGAAGGGAGTGGCATGATGTATTTAATGCAATGAAGCAGAAAGGTAAAAACTATTCTACCCAGAAGATTATAATTTAAATTTAAAGGAGGGATTAAGCAATTTCCAGATAAGCAAAAGCTGAGAGAATTTACCTCCCACAACCATCTCTACAGTGTATTTTGAAGGGACTTGTATAGATGGAAGTGTTCCTAAGGCTAAATAGCTGTCATCAGAAGTAATAAAACCACAATAAAGAAAGTACAACAGTTAATTACTAAGCAAATGTAAATTAAATCAACTACCCTCAAAGTCAGTCAAGAGATAGACAAAGAGTACAGAATATGATACCTAATATATAAAGAGGAAGAAAAAGGAGGAGAAAAAAAACCCCTTCAGATTGTGTTTGTAATAGCATACTAAGTGAGTTAACTTAGAATCTTAGGTAGAAAGGAAGTTAACCTTGAACCTTTGGTAACCATGAATCTAAAGCCTGCAATGTAAGTAAGTGCATACCTATCGATAATCACCCTAAATCTAAATGGTCTGAATGCACCAATCAAAAGACATAGAGTCACTGAATGGATAATAACAAAACCCAACTATATGCTACCCACAAGAGGCTCACTTCAAACCCAAAGACATACACAGACCAAAAGTGAAGCAATGGAAAAAGATATTTCATGAAACTAATAGGGAGATAAAAGCAGGAGTTGCAGTACTTGTATCAGACAAAACAGACTTTAAAACAAATAAAATACCAAGGGACAAAAGGGACATTACATAATGATTAGGGGGTAAGTCCAACAAGAGGATATAACCATTATAAGTATCTATGTACCCAACACAGGGACACCTACATATGTGAAACAAATACTAACAGAATTAAAGGGGGAAAAAGAATGCAATGCATATATTCCAGGAGACTTCAACACTCCACTAACTCCAAAGGACATCAACCAGACATAAAATAAGTAAGGAGACAAAGGCACTGAAGAACACATTAGAACAGATGGACCTAACAGACATCTACAGAACTCTACACCCAAAAGCAGCAGGATACACATTCTTCTCAAGTGCACATGGAACATTTTCAAGAACAGATAATATACTAGGCCACAAAGGGCCCTCAGTAAATTAAAAAAGATTGAAATTGTACCAACCAGTTTCTCAGACCACAAAGGTATGAAACTAGAAATAAATTACACAAAGAAAATGTAAAATCACACAAACACACGGAGGCTTCACAATATGCTCCTAAATAACCAATGGATCAATGACCAAATAAAAACAATAATCAAGCAATATATGGAGACAAATGACAACAATAATTCAACATCATAAAATCTGTGGGACATAGTTAAGGCCGTGCTGAGAGGGAAATATATTGCAATACAGGCCTACCTCAGGAAAAAAGAACAATCCCATGTGAACAATCTAAACTCACAATGAAACTAGAAAAACAAAAACAAATGAGGTCCACATCAGTAGAAGGTGGGACTTCAAGATTAGAGCAGAACTAAATAAAATTGAGAAGAATGAAACAATAGAAAGAATCAATGAAAGTGGAAGCTGGAGCAACAAAATAAAAAATGAACAAATGGGACTACATCATGATAAAAAGCTTCTGAAGAGCAAAAGACACCATCAGCAGAACAAAAAGGCATCCTAAAGTATGGGAGAATTTATTTGTAAATGACATATCCAAAAAGGGGCTAAAATCCAAAATATATAAAGAACTGACACACGTCAACAAACAAAAATCAAATAACCCTATTATAAAATGGGTGAAGGATATGAACAGACACTTGTCCAAAGAAGAAATTCAGACGGTCAACAAGCACATGAAAAGATGCTCCACATCACTAATTATCACGGAAATGCAAATTAAAACCACAATGAGATATCACTTCACACAAGTTAGAATGGCCAACATAGAAAAGACTAGGAGCAACAAATGCTGGTGAGGATGTGGAGAAAGTGGAACCCTCCTACACTGCTGGTGGGAATGTAAGGTAGTTCAACCATTGTGGAAGGCAGTATGGAAGTTCCTCAAAAAACTAAAAATAGAAAAACCATTTGACCCAGAAATTCCACTCCTAGGAATTTACCCTAGGAATGCAGGAGCCCAGTTTGAAAAAGACATACGCACCCCTATGTTTATCTCAGCACTATTTACAATAACCAAGAAATTGAAGCAACCTTAGTGTCTATCAATAGATGAATGGATGAAGAAGATGTGGTACATATATGCAATAGAATACTATTCAGACATAAGAAAGAAACAAATCCTACCATTTGCAACAATATGATGTAGCCAGAGAGTATTATGCTCAGTGAGATAAGTCAGGCAGAGAAAGACAAATAGCAAATGATTTCCCTCATTTGTAGAGTATAAGAATGAAGCAAAATTGAAGGACAAAAATAGCAGCAGACTCACAGACTCCAAGAAGGGACTAGTGGTTACTAAAGGGGAGGGGGTGGGGTGGGCTGGTGGGTAGGGAGGAAGAAGGGGATTGTGGGGTATTATGATTGGTTCACATGGTGTGTGTGGGGTCATGGGGAAGACAGTGTAGCTCAGAGAAGGCTAATGGGGACTCTGTCACATCTTACTACACTGATGGACAGTGACTGCAATGGGGTAGAGGGGGGACATGATATTAAGGGTGACTGTAATAACCACATTGTTTTTCTTGTGAAACCTTTATAAGAGTGTATATCTATGATACCTTAATAAAAAAAAGAAAAGAAAAAAGAAAACATAAAGAAGCTAAGGAATTTGCTCAAGGACATGCAACAATTAAGTGGAAGAATTTATATGAGTCCAGATAGAAAATGTGTATTCTTTTTCATTAAAAATTCATTTTCTTAGGAATTTATTCTGAGATAAGACTGCAAAATGATATATGCACAAGATTATTTCTCACATTATTTTTACAATGACATTATTTGAAAGCAACTAAAATGTGTATCACAGAGATTGGCCAAGTTTATGATTGTATATGCATTATGAAATTAAAAGTAGCTATTAAAATGATAATGTAGGTCATTTATTTATATAGAGGTAAGCATGAACGAATTACAATTAAACAGAGAAGACTGCCAGTAAGCATTAATATCCCTTCCCTCCCAAGAAACAACTAAAAGAATTGTATTCCAATCATTTGTGACTTATGTGCTTTTGTGTGTGTGTGTGTCTATCCTTAAAGGTAAAAACAAAATAAGCAAAAAAAAAAAAACAAGAGTAAAGACACAACCAATTGGATGTGTGATGTCCACACATTTTTAGTTGTACTATTGGGTTTAAAAGAACAGTGAAAGTGAAGGCAGAGATCTTGGCTAAGGAAACAATTTTATAGACTCCAATCTCTGAGAGTCTTGGAACTTTGCATTTAAGGAAATTATTAATTTGGGAAAAAGTAGCAAGAGATGTACATACACTCTATTAATTAATTCAGCTGCAAAAATTTTCATATGGTGATGATATAGGCAAGTTTTTTTAAAATAAAAACAATTCTTTTATTTTTAGAAGAGTATAAATTTTAAAAATATATCAAATTTTCTTATGGAATCAAATGCATATACCCAAAATGAAAATGTATTGCTTGATTTTTCTTCAGAAATAATATATCTTTTTTTTTTTATTTAAGAAGAATTTATTTAAAGCTATTAGACACTAAAGGAGCAAAAGTTGTGTGCTTCATTTTATATTGCCTCTTTGCAAACTAACTTCTCCCCTCTTTGCCATATATTATTTTTCATTACTAACTGGTAGAGAGTAAGTGATTCAATGTATATGCCTAGCAGGGCAAGAGACCCAGTACTCTTTGTTACTACAATCTTTTATGTCTATACAATATTATTGGTTCTCACATACTGTAAGCATAATGTAAGTTTATGATAGAAGCTACTTTGGGCTGGAAAATGTAAAGCAACTACGTCTGCCTCTTTTCTGCATGAGTAAGATCACTCTTGCATTCACAAAAAGGGAGCGTTTATTTCTCTCTATTCTAAAGTCCTGGTTCTTTCTTTTTTTTGTTTTTTGAGAGGGCATCTCTCATATTTATTGATCATATGGTTGTTAACAACAATAAAATTCTTTATAGGGCACTCAATGCACAATCATTAATAAACACCAAGCCTAATTCTCAACAGTCTCCAATCTTCTGAAGCATAACGAACAAGTTCTTACATGGTGAAAAAGTTCCTACATAGTGAATAAGTTCTTACATGGTGAACAGTGCAAGGAGAGTCATCACAGAAACTTTCAGTTTTGATCACATATCATGAACTATAAACAATCAGGTCAAATATGATTATTCATTTGATTTTTATACTTGATTTATGTGTGAATCCCACATTTCTCCCTTATTATTATTATTATTATTACTATTATTAGTATTATTTTAATAAAATGCTGAAGTGGTAGGTAGAGCAAGATAAAGGTAGAAAACATAGTTTAGTGCTGTAAGAGGGCAAATGTAGATGATCAGGTTGGTGCCTATACCGTAAGTATTAATCCAAGCTAGACAAGGGCAACAAAACATCCACAGATGCAGAAGATTTCTCTCAAAACAGGGGGGGTGAGGTTCTGAGCCTCACCTCTGTTGATCCCCAATTTCTCCAATTTCTCACCTGATGGCCCCCCTGCGACTGTGCCTGTCTTAGGTTGTTCCTCCCTTGAGGAATCTTACCCATCTCTAGCTAACCAGTCATCTTCCAGGGCCATACAGGGAAATGTAAAGTTGGTAAGTGAGAGAGAAGCAATATTGTTTGAAAAGGTTAGCTTTTTACTTTGCAGATTTATGCCCTGTGGCTTCTATGCCCAGCATTTGTCTTGAGGTATCTTTATGACTTGGAAGAATTATGATACTTGGTAATTTCGGTATGAGGCACAAATTCTACTTAAGGTCTGTAATTAGGAAGGAAGAAGAAAAGCTATAGAAGTAGCAGACAGAAGAAAACATGGGAAGCCATATCCAGTGAAACCAAGAACACCAGTTAGGCACCCTAGGCATTTGTGAAAACTTATCAATGATATGATGGATATTGTCTAACTGAATTTGAATAGTTTGAGAAAAATCAGACATATTAAAACAACACATTCCTGGGAATTGTTCACATCCCATATGTTCTTTTAACAGTAGATACTCTATAGTTGCAAGATTTTGGAGCGCTGCAACTTGCACTTCTCCTAATTGTTGGTTGAGTTCTGACAGTATAGATCCAGTCAAATTTGTTGTTTTACTGTATGCACAGGCCAGCTTAGATGTATCCTTCTTCATTCCAATGGCAAGTCCAGGAACCAGTGGGATGAATGCTGCTACAACTGCAACAGGGCCAGGATCTTTGTTGAAGTTTTTTGATGATCATCTTCTGGAATGACTCTTCCAGAGAATGTTGATGTTGGAAGTTCTTCTTCATATCATATCTTAATTCATTTCTGTGTAGCCAAATTAGGCTTTGATCCTCTGTGTGAACATACACAAATCCTTGCCCACCCTTTGATATGTCCTTTATACCATTGTGAAGAACTTATTGGAGATTACCACACAGGAACTGCTTTTTTTTTTTATTTAAGAGAAAGGAATATTACCAGAAAAATGTACTTCCATAACTGATCATCTGACACCCTTTAAATGATCAAAATTAAGGCTATTTAAAGCATGCATTAATCAGCTATTTGCAGTTAGTTTTATCCTTTCAGGGAGTAATTCCCCTTTTCTTTCTTTTTTTTGTTATCATTAATCTACAATTACATGAAGAATATTATGTTTACTAGCCTCTCCCCTATACCAGGTCAACCCCACAAACCCCTTTACAGTCACTGTCCATCAGCATAGCAAAATGTTGTAGAATCACTACTTGTCTGCTCTGTGTTGTACAGCCCTCCCCCTTTCTCCCATCCCCCCATTATGCATGCTAATCATAATAACCCCTTTCTTCTTCCCCCCCTTATCCTTCCCTACCCCCCATCCTCCCCAGTCCGTTTCCCTTTGCTACCTGTTAGTCCATTCTTGGGTTCTGTGATTCTGCTGCTGTTTTGTTCCTTCAGTTTTTCCTTTGTTCTCATACTCCACAGATGAGTGAAATCATTTGGTATTTCTCTTTCTCTGTTTGGCTCATTTCACTGAGCATAATACCCTTTAGCTCCATCCATGTTGTTGCAAATAGTAGGATTTGTTTTCTTCTTATGGCTGAATAGTATTCCATTGTGTATATGTACCACATCTTCTTTATCCATTCATCTACTGATGGACACTTAGGTAGCTTCCAATTCTTGGCTATTGTAAATAGTGCAGTGATATACATAGGGGTGCATCTGTCTTGTTCAAACTTGAGTGCTGCATTCTTAGGGTAAATACCTAGGAGTGGAATTTTCGGGTCTAATGGTAAGTCTATTTTGAGCATTTTGAGGAACCACCATACTGCTTTCCACAATGGTTGAACTAATTTACATTCCCACCAGCAGTGTAGGATGGTTCCCCTTTCTCCACAACCTCGCCAACATTTGTTGTTGTTTGTCTTTTGGATGGTAGCCATCCTTACTGGTGTGAGGTGATACCTCATTGTGGTTTTAATTTGCATTTCTCTGATAATTAGTGATGTGGAGTATCTTTTCATGTGTCTGTTGTCCATCTGTATTTCTTTTTTGGAGAACTGTCTGTTCAGTTCTTCTGCCCATTTTTTAATTGGATTATTTGCTTTTTCTTTGTTGATGTGGGTGAGCTCTTTATATATTTTGGACATCAAGCCTTTACCAGATCTGTCATTTACAAATATATTCTCCCATACTGCAGGGTACCTTTTTGTTCTATTGATGGTGTCTTTTGCTGTAATGAAGCTATTCAGCTTAATATAGTCCCACTTGTTCATTTTTGCTATTGTTTTCCTTGCCTGGGAGATATGTTCAAGAAGAGGTCACATGTTTATGTCTAAGAGATTTTTGTCTATGTTTTTTTCTAAGAGTTTAATGGTTTCATGACTTACATTCAGGTCTTTGATCCATTTTGAATTTACTTTTGTGTATGGGGTTAGACAATGGTCCAGTTTCATTCTCTTACATGTAGCTGTCCAGTTTTGCCAGCACCATCTGGTGAAGTGATTATCATTTCCCCATTGTATGTCCGTGGCTTCTTTATCAAATATTAATTGACCATATATGTTTGGGTTAATTTCTGAGTCTCTAATCTGTTCCAATGGTCTGTGGCTCTGTTCTTGTGCCAGTACCAAATTGTCTTGATTACTATGGCTTTGTAGTAGAGCTTGAAGTTGGGGATTGAGATCCCCCCCACTTTATTCTTCTTTCTCAGGATTGCTTTGGCTATTCAGGGTCATTGGTGTTTCCATATGAATTTTTGAACTATTTGTTCCAGTTCGTTGAAGAATGTTGCTGGTAATTTGATAGGGATTGCATCAAATCTGTATATTGCTTTGGGCAGGATGGCCATTTTGATGATATTAATTCTTCCTAGCCACGAGCATGGGATGAATTTCCATTTGTTAGTGTCTCATTTAATTTCTCTTAAGAGTGTCTTGTAGTTTCCAGGGTATAGGTCTTTCACTTCTTTGGTTAGGTTTATTCCTAGGTATTTTATTACTTTTGATGCAATTGTGAATGGAGTTGTTTTCCTGATTTCTCTTTCTATTGGTTCGTTGTTGGTGTATAGGAAAGCCACAGATTTCTGTGTGTTAATTTTGTATCCTGCAACTTTCCTGTATTCCGATTATCAGTTCTAGTAGTTTTGGAGTGGAGTATTTAGGGTTTCTTACGTACAATATCATGTCATCTGCAAATAGTGACAGTTTAACTTCTTCTTTACCAATCTGGATTTCTTTTATTTCTTTCATTTGTCTGATTGCCGTGGCTAGGACCTCCAGTACTATGTTAAATAACAGTGGGGAGAGTGGGAATCCCTTTCTTGTTCTCGATCTCAGAGGAAAGGCTTTCAGCTTCTCGGTGTTAAGTATGATGTTAGCTGTGGGTTTATCATAAATGGCCTTTATTATGTTAAGGTAGTTGCCCTCTGTACCCATTCTGCTGAGAGTTTTTATCATGGAAGGATGTTGAATTTTGTCAAATGCTTTTTCAGCATCTATGGAGATGATCATGTGGTTTTTGTCTTTCTTTTTGTTTATGTGGTGGATGATGTTGATGGATTTTCGAATGTTGTACCATCCTTGCATCCCTGGGATGAATCCCACTTGGTCATGGTGTATGATCCTTTTGATATATTTTTTAATTCGGTTTGCTAATATTTTATTGAGTATTTTTGCATCTATATTCATCAGGAATACTGGTCTGTAGTTTTCTTTTTTGGTGGGATCTTTGCCTGGTTTTGGTATTAGGGTGATGTTGGCTTCATAGAATGAGTTTGGGAGTATTCCCTCCTCTTCTATTTTTTGGTAAACTTTAAAGAGAATGGGTAGTATGTCTTTTCTGTGTGTCTGATAAAATTCCGAGGAAAATCCGTCTGGCCCAGGTGTTTTGTTCTTGGTAGTTTTTTGATTACCGTTTCAATTCTTTACTCATAATTGGTTTGTTTAACTTTTGTGTTTCTTCCTTGGTCAGTCTTGGAAGATGGTATTTTTCTAGGAAGTTGTCCATTTCTTCTAGGTTTTCCAGCTTGTTGGCATATAGGTTTTCATAGTTGTCCTTCATAATTCTTTGCATTACTGTGGAGTCTGTCGTAATTTTTCTATTCTCATTTCTGTTTCTGTTGATTTGTGTTGATTCTCTTTTTTCTCTTAATAAGTTTGATTAGAGGCTTATCTATTTTGTTTATTTTCTCAAAGAACCAGCTCTTGGTTTCGTTGATTTTTGCTATTGTTTTATTCTTCTCAATTTTGTTTATTTCTTCTCTGATCTTTTTTATGTCCCTCCTTCTGCTGACTTTAGGCCTCATTTGTTCTTCTTTTTCCAGTTTAGATAATTGTAATGTGAGACTATTCATTTGGAATTGTTCTTCCTTTTTCAAGTGTGCCTGGATCGCTATATACTTTCCTCTTAAGACTGCTTTCGCTGTGCCCCACAGAAGTTGGGGCTTTGTGTTGTTGTTGTCATTTGTTTCCATATATTCCTTGATCTCTATTTTAATTTGTTCATTGATCTATTGATTATTTAGGAGCATGTTGTTAAGCTTCCATGTGTTTGTGAGCCTTTTTGCTTTCTTGGTACAATTTATTTCCAGTTTTATACTTTCGTGGTCTGAAAAGTTGGTTGGTAGAATTTCAATCTTTTGAAATTTACTGAGGCTCTTTTTGTGACCTAGTATGTGGTCTATTCTGTTGCTTTTGGATGTAGAGTTCTACAGATGTCTATTAGGTCATCTGTTCTAGTGTGTTGCTCAGTACCGCTGCATCCTTACTTATTTTCTGTCTGGTGGATCTATCCTTTGGAGTGAGTGGTGTGTTGAAGTCTCCTAAAATAAATGCATTGCATTCTATTTCCTCCTTTAATTCTGTTAGTATTTGTTTTACATATGCCGGTACTCCTGTGTTGGGTGCATATATATTTATAATGGTTATATCCTCTTGTTGGACTGAGCCCTTTATCATTATGTGATGTCCTTCTTTATCTCTTGTTACTTTCTTTGTTTTGAAGTCTATTTTGTCTGATATTAGTACTGCAACCCCTGCTTTCTTCTCTCTGTTGTTTGACTGAAATATGTTTTTCCATGCCTTGACTTTTAGTCTGTGCATGTCTTTGGGTTTGAGGTGAGTTTCTTGTAAGCAGCATATAGATGGGTGTTGCTTTTTCATCCATTCTATTACTCTGTGTCTTTTGATTGGTGCATTCAGTTCATTTACATTTAGGGTGACTATTGAAAGATATGTACTTATTGCCATTGCAGGCTTTAGATTTTTGGTTACCAAAGTTTCAAGGTTAGCCTCTTTAGTATATTACTGTCTAACTTAGCTTGCTTATTGAGCTGTTATATACACTATATGGAGATTTTTCTTCTCTCCCTTCTTATTCCTCCTCCTCCATTCTTTATATGTTGGTTGTTTTATTCCGTGCTCTTTCGTGTTTCCTTTACCTGCTTTTAGTGGGTAGTTGATTTTTTTTTTTTTGCCTTTAGTTAGTATTTGGTTGGTCTGCTTTCTCTGCTGTGATTTTATTTTCTCTGGTGACATCTGTTTAGTTTTATGAGTGCTCCTGTCTAGAGCAGTCCCTCTAAAATACCCTGTAGAGGTGGTTTGTGGCAGACAATTTCCCTCAACTTTTGTTTGTCTGGAAATTGTTTAATCCCTACATCATATTTAAATGATAATCGTGCTAGATACAGTATCCTTGGTTCAAGGCCCTTCTGTTTCATTGCATTAAATATGTCATGCCATACTCTTCTGGCCTGTAAGTTTTCTGTTGAGAAGTCTGATGATAGCCTGATGGGTTTTCCTTTATAGGTGACCTTTTTCTCTCTAGCTGCCTTTAAAACTCTTTCCTTGTCCTTGATCTTTGCCAGTTTATTTATTATGTGTCTCAGTGTTGTCCTCCTTGGGTCCTTTCTGTTGGGAATTCTGTATATTTCTGTGGTCTGTTTGATTATTTCCTCCCTCAGTTTGGGGAAGTTTTCAGCAATTATTTCTTCAAAGACACTTTCTATCCCTTTTTCTCTCTCTTCTTCTTCTGGTACCCCTATAATATGGATATTGTTCCTTTTGGATTGGTCACACAGTTCTCTTAATATTGTTTCATTCCTGGAGATCCTTTTATCTCTGTCTATGTCAGCTTCTATGTGTTCCTGTTCTCTGGTTTCTATTCCATCTATGGCCTCTTGCATCTTATCCATTCTGCTCATAAATCCTTCCAGAGTTTGTTTCCCTTCTATAATCTCCTTCTGGGTGTCTGTAATCTCCCTCCAGACTTCATCCCTTAGCTCTTATATATTTCTCTGCATCTCCGTTAGCATGTTTATGATTTTTATTTTGAATTCTTTTTCAGGAAGACTGGTTAGGTCTGTCTCCTCAGGTGTTGACTATGTGATCTTTGTCTGCCTGTAATTTTGCCTTTTCATGGTGATAGAGATAGTTTGCAGAGCTGGCACGATTGACAGCTGGAAGAACTTTCCTTCTTGTTGGTTTGTGGCCTTCCTCTCCTGGGAGAACAGCGACCTCTAGTGGCTTGTGCTGGGCAGCTGTGCAGACAGGGTTTCTGATTCCTGCCCGGCTGCTATGAAGTTTATCTCTGCTGTTGCTGTGGGCGTGGCTTGCCTCAGCCAGCTGCTCCCATATGGTGGAGCCACATTGGAGGGGGAGTGGCCGGGAGGCTATTTTTCTCCTTGAGGAGGCTCCGTAGTCTCTGCTTCCCAGGGAGTTAGAGTGCCCAGTGATCCCCAGATTCCCTGCCTCTGGACTAATGTCCCAGGATGCTTCCATCCTGTTTTGTGGTCCCTGTCCCTTTAAGACTTCCAAAAAAGCACTCGCAAAAAAAAATAAATAAAAGTAACTCGCTTTTCTTTGTCCTGTGGTGCCAGCCTCAGGGACCCATTCACAGGTCTTGATGTCCTGTTTCCCTAGTATCTAGGACCCCACACATGCACTGTGTCTGCGCTCTGGTCCGGATGACTGGGCTGGGTGTTCAGCAGTCCTGGGCTCCCTCTCCCTTCCTGCTCAGACTTCTCTCCTCCCACCGGGAGCTGGGGTGAGGGGCACTGGGGTGAGGGGCACTCGGGTCCTGCTGGGCTGGGGCTTGTATCTTAGCCCCTTCATGAGGTTCTGTGTTTTTGCAGGTGTGGATGTGTTCTGGATGTTGTTCTGTGTCCTCTGGTCTCTATTCTAGGAAGAGTTGTCTTTGTTATATTTTCGTAAATGTATGTGGTTTTGGGAGATTTCCGCTGCTCTACTCACGCTGCCATCTTGGTTCCACCTCTAGGCAAGTATTTGTGCCATGACAATTTTGGCAGTGTGGTGTAGCCTATGGACCCTTTCTTAGAATAATGTTTTGAAATATGTAAAATAGAATAGATAAATTTACAAAGGAAAAGTTATATTTAAATAGTTAATGAGTTATTTAAAATATTATATTATTATATATGTTTCTTTATTCATTAAACAAATAATAATGTTTAGTAAAACCTAATAACTAGCAGTAGACATACCTAATCATTATTGAATCTCTAACCTAAAATGTGAGTATTTGTGCATCCTATTGATGATAAAATCACCAATACTGATAGGACTACTTGGGTTCTTTATCTGCATTCATATTTTAAGAATGTTGAATTTCAGATAGAAATTAATAGAAATGAAGATAGAAGTATTTCACTCATCTAAATTCACAGATTAACTGAATTCAACTCATGGACATCTTTGGACAGAAACTCAAGAATATATGAAACATGTACTACTAATTTAAATAAATTGTAATTTCAATAAAAATCTGATATATCTACAGTGGGAAATAGAATAGAAGACATCTAAAATACTTGAATACAGATACCTCTGGGGATGACAAGTAAGAAATAGGAAAAAATGAGTCCTGAGGTTTGTTTCATTTTTGATACTTTTCTAAAAGCTATATATTGCCATTTGGTTTTAACTATTATATATTTTACCTTATAATTAAAATATTTTGTTAAAAATCATTGAATAGCACAAATAATCTTATCCCATTTATGTAAATTATATACCTGTGTAGAAAGATGTCTACAAGTAAAATGATAAAAATGTTATCAATGATTGATTTTTGGGTGCAATCTCAGTTGGCTTTTATTTCTTTCTTTTTTCCAGATTATTTGAATTGCTCTACACTGAATCATATAAATGTTGATAAATAAGTCTGTACTTTCATTTTATACATAGAACATTGACCTATGCTTCCAGAACATAAGAAATGGTTCTTGCAACATCACACATATTAAATTCACTAGGAAAATGCACTGAGAAGCTGGCATTAAACAAATTTAGTATAAGCCTAAGGCAATGTTACAAGTTACTGCGAAATATATATACAGTGTTTGTTATAAAATAATGCAGAGGAGAATAAAAATCTTTTAGAAAGGAAATCCAATAAAAACTGGGAGTTGTTATATTAAAGTATAATAACTACACATTTCCTATTTTCATACTTAAATTATAAATTGTCTGGATTACTAAGCATCTGAGATAATTTATACTATTTATTTTATCATTCTGAGTGTCACTTAACAAAACTTAAACATAAAATACTGGTACACAAGAGTTTGCTTTGTCATTCTAGTATTCACTGTGGGAATACGGTGCTCAAAAAATTGAAGGTTATAGTGAATTAATTTAACTATTAATCAGAATCTATGCTGAGTCTTTACAATGTGCTAGGCTTGATGTAACGTGAGATTTTAAATAAATAAGTTTGTTTCTATTCCCGCTGACCTGCTAACGAATATATAATTAAAATTTGAGATTGTATTCCTGAAGGAAAGAAACAAAAACAGAATAAGAACACAGGGTAAAGAAACCAATTTAGACTGGGTTATCAGGAAGTCTACTCTGAGAGAGTTACTGTTGACCTGGGTTACAAAGACTGCATAGAAACTAGGTGGTTCAAGGAAGGGAAGGACTGAAGTATCACCCTTAAATAGGGAACTCCATACTTGCCTATATATTCCCATACTCTTAGAAGGAATATGGAATAGTAGATTAAAGAAGGTCCAAGATCCAAGGCTGAAATGTACAACAAGGGAGAAGATGAGAGTGTTTTAAGTTAAAATGAGAAAGGCAGGGAAGTTCCCCAAACTGTAGTATCTTGTAGGTCACATTAAGGAAAGCACTGAATGGTTCTAAGTGTGAATATTTAGAGTTAGAGTAAACTGATAAATTTTGTAATATTAAAAATTACCCTGGCTACACTGTGGAAACAGATGGGTTAAAACATTATAGGACTAGCTTTTTGATCTGGAGAATAATCCTTGGCCATTATTTATAAGCAAAATAGGAACAATACTTCAAGAAAATTAAAACTTGATAATTAAACAAAATGATATTCATACAAGGATTGTTTAATTATCTAAGGGAATGTACTTTGAGTGACTTTATACTTACTATTAAGAGCTCAGATATCTGTTTGGTAGAGAACGTTAATACCAAAGTTTACAGTTTTACATCTTGTGGGATGTAAATCAGTTTTATTTCTTAGTCAGAAAATGTACTTCAAAGTGTCTTTTCTGGTGCATTCTAAACACCTTATTCCTCAAAATGTTATCAGAACCAAATTTACCCTCTAAATACTTCCCTCAATAAATAATAAATTGAATAAAATATTTGACATTTGTTAACTTTATATTTACATAGAGTCTTTTTTTTTCTTTTTGGGAAATTATGTTAAACTGATGTTTTATACTGGAAATGGAGAAAAGCAGAGAGGTATAAGAATAATTAAGAAGGTGTAATTATGAGAAATTGGTATTCTATTTGATATGGCATTTCAAGGTGAAGGAGGTGCCAAGTATGATTCCTAGGTTTGTATATGGATAGATATGAATACTATTCAATAAGCTGGAGACCCCTGGAATATAGGAACAAGGTTACTTGGAAGTGAGTAGGAAAGTACAAGAACGAAGTGTAATGATTCTTATCATATAAATGTTTGCAGTTGAGGCGCATTAAAATACTCAAGTAAAAATAATAAATTTGCAATTGGCTCTTCATATTTGGAGCTCAGACTAGAGATTTATGATGAAGATATAAATTTAGTAGTCATGCATATCTCTATTTTAATTGATATTATGGATCTGGCCTATGGAAGAAGAATGGATATAGACTATTTCAGGCATGACCTCTGTCTATGAAGACATTCTGGTTAAAAGTGAAGAAATATATTCAACTAACTTAGGCAAAAAAAAAAAAAAAAAAAGGAATTTTTTTGGATCATGTAAGATAAATATTCAGTAAAAGATGTCCTTTTAATCCTGCTTTAATGCACATAGTCATATATCATAAAACTATACTTAGCTCTGACCTAAAATTTGCTAGCTTTATTTCCAACAGGCATTATGCACGTATAATGAAGACACCCTCAGTAGCTCCAGTATTACCTGCCAAAAGAAGAGCTACTCTTCAACTAAAACTGCATTGGAAAAGTATGGCAGGGATTGGATTAAAGATGGTGGTATGACAGGTGATACAGAGGCTTTCTCCTAAAACCGCATATAATATGAAAATATAATTAATATAACTAATCCTGAAAGAGGAACAGGAAGGAGGACTGTGCCAAACTGCATACAACTGGAGAAAAGAGCAAACCTCCTGCAACTGGGTAACGTACCAAAGCCATGGCCCAGCGAGACCCAAGCCCTTCCCCAACCCCAGCTCATAGGCAGGAGGAAGACAAACAGAGCAGGAAGGGAGTGGAGGCCTGGGACTGCTGAATACCTAACTCCGGAGATCTGTTCTGGGAGCACAAACCTACATTTCATGGTGCTTTCATGGTACTCTCGCGATTAGGGGATTGGAAAGCTAAGACAAGCAGAACACCTGGAGAGATTGAGATTCCAGCCGCTTGTGGAAAGCAAGAATCTATATCCAGCTGCTCTCGGACAAAAGAAAAGCAGGCAGTCTGAGAGACTTCCTAACAGCAAGAGTGCTGTTAAAGGGGCAAGGACTGCACAGAACTTACTACTCAGGAGAAAGGACAGGTATACAAAATTATCCAGGTGCACACTTCCCAGCAGGTTGGGAACTTTCATCATCTTCAGGTGTTCCAGCTCCCTGGCTGGCTACAGAGCCCCAAGGACCCCCTCCATGATACTCAGCCTACTGTGCCTTTCTCCTGGCCAGCGACACCTGGCTCACAAACCAGCAAACCCTACCCTCGGATTAGCCAGCCAGAGGGAAGCCCCATCTATAGCGACTACAAACGCAAAGCTAACAGGACTTATACCTGAGTGCCCAGCCCACTGGTTCTGGCAGTGGAGACAGGCATAGAAGCAGGGAAGCAGGAAACAGCTCTTTCCTCCCTTCAGTCACCAATAATGCTCCCCTGTAACCCCTGACATTGCTTCAGGGGTGGGGAAGCTCCAGAGAGTAGAGCTTCTGGGCACTGGAGGGTGCCATATACAAGTATGAAATGCCAAAGGAACCTGGTTCAAAGTAAAATTATGAATAAAACACCTGAGAAAGATTCAAATGAAATCAAACTCATGAATCTTCCTGAAAGGGATTTCAAAATAAAAATCATTAGCATGTTCATGGAGGTACAGAAAAATATTCAAGGACTCAGGAATGAATTCTGGTTGGACATACAATCATTACAGGACACAGTATCAGAAATGAAATATACAATGCAAAGTTTTAAAAGCAGATTAGATACAGTGGAGGAGAGGATAAATGAAATAGAAATTAGAGAAGAGGAATACAAAGAAGCTGAGGCACAGAGAGAAAAAAGGATCTCTAAAAATGAAGGAATACTGAGAGAACTGTGTGACCAACCCAAATGGAATAATATTCACATTAAAAGGGTACCAGAAAAAGAAGAGAGAGAAAAAGGGATTGAAGTGTCTTTGAGGAGGTAATTGCTGAAAACTTCCCCAATCTGGGGAAGGAGATAATCTCTCAGGCCATGGAGGTACACAGATCTTCCAACACAAGGGACCCAAGGAAGACAACACCAAGACATATAGTAATTAAAATGGCAAAGATAAAGGATAAGGACAGACTAATAAATGCAGCCAAAGAGAGAAATAAGATCACACACAAAGGAAAGCCCATCAGGCTATCATCAGACTTCTCAGCAGAAACCTTACAGGCCAGAAGAGATAGCATGATATATTTAATGCAATTTAGTAGAAGGGTCTCGAACCAAGAATACTTTATCTGGCAAGATTATCATTTAAATTTGAAGGAGGGATTAAACAATTTCTAGATAAGCAAAAGCTGAGAGAATTAACTCCCACAAACTTTCTTTACAATGTGTTTTGGAGAGACTGCTATAGATGGAAGTTTTCCTAAACTTTAAGAGATGTCACCAGAGGTAATAAAGCTACAGTAAAGAAAGTCAAGCAGTTAATTACTAAGCAAATAGAAAATTTAATCAAGTATCCACAAAGTCAATCAAGGTATAGACAAAGAGTACAGAATATGATACCTAAAAATATAAAGAGTGGAAGAAGGAGAAAAAAGAGGAAAAAAAAAGAACCTTTAGATTGTGTTTGTAATAACATACTCAGTGAGTTAACTTAGACTCTTAGATAGTAAGGAAGTTACCCTTGAACCTTTGGTAACCATGAATCTAAAGCCTGCAATGGCAATAAGTACATACCTACCAAAACTCACCCCAAACCTAAATGGCCTGAACGCACCAATCAAAAGACATAGAGTCACTGAATGGATAAAAAAGCAAGACCCATCTATATGCTGCTTACAAGAGACTCACCTCAAACCCAAAGACATACACAGACTAAAAGTGAAGGGAGGGAAAAAGATATTTCATGCAAACAATAGGGACAAAAAAGCAGGTGTTGCAGTACTTGTATCAGATAAAATAGACTTCAGAACAAAGAAAGTCACAAGAGACAAAGAAGGACATTACATAATGATAAAGGGGTCAATCCAAAAAGAAGATATAACTATTATAAATATCTATGCACTAAACACAGAAGCACCTACATATGTGAAAGAAATACTAACAGAATTAAAAGGGGAAATAGAATGCAATGCATTCATTCTAGGAGACTTCAACACTCCACTCACTCCAAAGGACAGATCAACCAGACAGAAAATAAGGAGACAGAGGCATTGAACAACACATTAGAAGAGATGGACCTAACAGATATCTACAGAAGTCTACAACCAAAAGCAGCAGAATACACATTCTTCTCAAGTGCACATGGAACATTTACAAGAATAGATCATATACTAGGTCACAAAAAGAGCCTTGGTAAATTCAAAAATACTGAAATTGTACCAACCAGTTTCTTAGACTATAAAGGTATGAAAATAGAAATAAATTATGCAAAGAAAATGAAAAAACCCACAGACACATGGAGACCTCACAACATGCTCATAAATAACCAAAGGACCAATGACCAAACAAAAGCAGAGATCAAGCAATATATAGAGACAAATGACAACAATAATTCAAAACCACAAAATCTGTGGTATGTGGCAAAGGCCGTGCTAAGAGGAAAGTATATTGCAATACAGACCTACCTCAGGAAAGAAGAAAAATCCCATATGAACAGTCTAAACTCACAATTAATGAAACTAGAAAAAGAAGAACAAATGAAGCCCAAAGTCAGTAAAAGGAGGGGCATAGTAAAGATGAGAGTATAAATATATAAAATCAAGAAGAATGAAACAATAGAAAGAATCAATGAAAGCGGGACCTGGTTCTTTGAGAAAATAAACAAAACAGATAAACCCCTAGCAAGACTTATCAAGAAGAAAAGAGAGTCTACATACATAAACAGAACAGAAATGAGAAAGAAAAAATCACTACAGACACCACAGAAATACAAAGAATTATTATAGAATACTATGAAAAATTATATGCTAACAAACTGGATAACCTAGAAGAAACAGAAAACTTTCTAGAAAAATACAATCTTCCAAGGCTGACCCAGAAAGAAACAGAAAATCTGAACAGACCAATGACTAGCAATAAAACTGAATTGGTAATCAAAAAACTACCTAAGTAAAACCTGGACCAGATGGCTTCACCACTGATTTTTATCAAACATTTCATGAAGACCTATACCCATCCTTCTTAAAGTTTTCCAAAGAGTAGAAGAGGAGGGAATACTTCCAGACTCATTCTATGATGCCAGCATCACTCTAATACCAAAACCAGGCAAAGACTCCACCAAAAAAGAGAAAATTACAGACCAATATCCCTGATGATCATAGATGCAAAAATATTCAACAAAATATTAGCAAACCAAATTCAAAAATACATCAAAAGGATCATACACTGTGACCAAGCAGGATTTATTCCAGGGATGCAAGGATGGCACAGCATTTGAAAATCCATCAACATTATCCACCACATCACCAAAAAGAAGGACAAAAACCACATGAACATCTCCATAGATGCTGAAAAAGCATTTGACAAAATTCAACATCCATTCATGATAAAAATTCTCAACAAAATGGGAATAGAGGGAAAGTACCTCAACATACTGAAGGCCATATATGACAAACCCACAGCCAACATTATACTTAACAGCAAGAAGCTGAAAGCTTCTCCTTCAAGATCGGGAACAGTACAAGGATGCCCACTCTCCCCACTTTTATTCAACATAGTACTGGAGGTCCTACCCATGGCAATAAGACAACACAAAGAAATAAAAGGCATCCAGATTGGCAAGGAAGAAGTTAAACTGTCACTGTTTGCAGATGACATGATACTGTACATGAAAAACCCTAAAAAATACACTCCAAAAGTACTAGATCTAATATCTGAATTCAGCAGAGTTGCAGTATACAAAATTAATATGCAGAAATCTGTGGCATTCCTATATGCTAACAATGAACTAGCAGAAAGAGAAATCAGGAAAACAATTCCATTCACAGTTGCATCAAGAAGAATAAAATACAAGGAATAAACCGAACCAAGGAGTTGAAAGACCTATACTCTGAAAACTACAAGACACTCATGAGAGTAATTAAAAAAGATAGAAATAAATGGAAACACATCCCTTGTTCATGGATAGGAAGAATTAATATTATAAAAATGGCCATCCTACCTAAAGCAATGTACAGATTCAATACAATTTCAAGAAAATACCTTCAGCATTCTTCAATGAACTAGAGAAAATCATTCTAAAATTCATATGGAACCACAAAAGATTGCAAATAGCCAAAGCAATCCTGAGAAGGAAGAATAAAGCGGGGGAGATTATGCTCCCCAACTTCAAGCTCTACTACAAAGCCACAGTAATTAAGACAATTTGGTACTGCACAAGAATAGTCCTATGGAACAATTGAACAGACTAGAGAACCCTTATATAAACCCAACCATATATGGTCAATTAATATATGATAAAGGAGCTATGGATACACAATGGGGAAATGACAACTTCTTCAACAACTGGTATTGGCATAACTGGACAGCTACATGCAAGAGAATGAAACTGAATTATTGTTTAACCTCATACACAACAGTGAACTTGAAATGCATCAAAACCTGAATGTAAGTCATGAAACCATAAAACTCTTAGAAGACAACATGGGCAAACATCTGAATATAAGCATGAGCAACTTCTTCCTGAACACATCTCCTTGAGCAAGAGAAACAAAAGCAAAAATGAACTCATGGGACTACCTCAAACTAAAAAGTTTCTGTAAGGCAAAGGACACCATCAACAGAACAAAAGGCATCCTACAGTATGGGAGAATATATTTGTAAATGACATATCTGACAAGGGGTTAACATCTAAAATATATAAAGAACTTACATGCCTCAACAGCCAAAGAGAAAGTAACCCAATTAAAAAAAATGAACAGAGGATATGAAGAGACAATTCTCCAAAGAAGAAATTCAGATGGCCAACAGAGACATAAAAAGGTGCTCCACATCACTAATTATCAGGGAAATGCAAAGGAAAACCACAATGACATACAACCTCATACTAATAAGGACGAGCAGCATTGAAAAGTCTAAGAACAACAAATACTGGGGAGGAGGTGGAGAAAGGGGAACCCTCCTATACTACTGGTGGGAATGTAAGGTAGTTCAACCATTGTGGAAAGCAGTATGGAGGTTCCTCAAAAAACTTAAAAATAGAAATACCATTTGACCTGGGAATCCCACTCCTTGGGATTTACCCAAAGAATACAGCTTCATAGATTTAAAAAGACATATGCACCCCTATGTTTATTGCAGCAGTATTTACAATAGCCAAGAAATGGAAGCAACCTAAGTATCCGTCGGTAGATGAATGGATAAAGAAGAAGTGGTACATACAAACAATGGAATACTATTAAGCCATAAAAAAGAAATAAATCCTACCATTTGCAACAGTATGGATGGAGCTGGAGGATATTATGCTCAGTGAAATAAGCCAGGCAGAGAAAGACAAATGCCAAATGATTTCCTTCATTTTTGGAGTATAACTGAAGGAACAAAATAGCAGCAGACTCACAGATTCCAAGAAGGGTCTAGTGCTTAACAAAGGGGAGGGGGAGAGGAGGGCTGGTTGGGAGGGAGGGAGATGGGAATTAAGCGGTATTATGTTTACTACATGTCGTGTGGGGGTTCACGGGGAGAACAGTGTAGCACAGAGAAGGCAAACAGTGAATCTGTGGCATCTTATTACATTGATGGACACTGACTGCATTGGGTTGTGTGTAGGGGACTTGATAATATGCGTAAATGTAGTAACCACATTGTTTTTTTCATGTGAAACCTTCATAAGAGTGTATATCAAGAATACCTTAATAAAAAATTTAAAAAAAAAGAAATGAACATTTCATGAAGATAAAAAAAAATGTGTGGCAGACAGTATGTGATAATCAGCCTTGGTCATTTGACAACCCCAGCTGGTGGGGCAATCATGACTTTTTGATTGAAATCTCTAACAGATAAAAGATAAGAAGTTTCCCAAGATTAATTGCTTTGTCTTTCCAGAAGACAAAGGCATGCTGGCCAGGGAAAAGTACATATCTACCACAAACTAATTAAGATTGTCATGGGATTTTCCATGGGATTATTAACAAACTGGAAATAATTAGCTAAATATGGCTACAAAAAAAATCCTGAGCAATTACAAACAGTAAAAACATTTAATAACAAATTGATATACATTTTTTATAAAGATCCCTGAATCAGTAATTTTACTGAACAAAAGAAAACTAACCTGATGGTGGGTTAGTGCTAGGTAGATATTTTAAAGGATAGTCTTAATGAATAAATATTATAAACATTTTTAGTAAAAATTAGGAGCTATTACTTTTATCAAAATAATGACAGCACTATACTAAAATGCTATACTAAATGATTATAGCTGTACAAGATGCTTTCGCTATGCTAAAATGAATTATAACAAAATCTGGCTAAAAGTGAAGTGACTATAAAATTTTTAAACCAGCATTATTGTGGAGCAAATACAAAATCAAAAGCAAAACCAAGCCACCAACGAAAAGCTGGCTAAATACAGTAACTGCCTTTTCAGTATGTTATTGAACTGGAAAGAAAGAAAATGCCCCAAATCAGAGGTAATTTGAAAACAGAGGGTGAACTTAAATTTGGGTTGTCCTGCTGATGGTTGAATATCCTAGGTTAATGATCCCAGAGGTTACACAGGAACAACCCAAGAGAGACAATTCATTTGGCCCACGGGATTTCTTACGATTGTGTTTACCCAAGGAAATGCTTTGCAGCTTCCCCAACTATTTCTGGAATTTTAATTGTCCTCTCACTAAATCTCTCTATCATTTATGTTTGTGTTTGACCTTGAACCATATACATGCAATCAGAAAAGGCAAGGTACTTACCCATGACATAGGTCAACAACTGAACAGTCAATAGGAAAGAAGTATTTTCTAGACAGTTCGTCAAAACCAAAGTATCTTGATACTCAAACACAGAGACATAGCTGTGTTCCTTTTCCTTTCATTTCAAATCTCCTTACTTACTGTGTTTAAAGGAAAGTTCTGTCAATTTGTACACTCAAAATTGGTTTAAAGCAGTACATTACATTTCTTCTAACTCTAAATTTAATCTTTATAATGAACATAAAACATAACTGACAAAGATATAATTTCTAGCTAGAATGACAACAATTTTTTAAAAGAAACTCCAGGGTTATTTAATGAAAATTGGTATAACATTTAATTTAATACCCTTCTATTGTAAATGCTTTAGCACTAATTCAAGTGAAACTACATTGCTCTTTTTTTAGCTCCAAATGATAGATAAGAAAAATAACATCATTCAAATTCATAATAATAGCTGTAATTATAACAGCATGTTCTTCTCTTATATGTGAAATGAAATAAAAGATTTATGTGACAATAGCAATGAAGCAGATTTATGACATTAATTTTTCTAAATTAATTTCACTGTAAGATAACTTGAAAAATCCTATTTTTCATTCAATAAGTAATGCATAACCTCTAATGTGTGCCAGACATTGTGCTAATAAGCCAGAAATAGTCTTCTTAAGTAAGTCATTGTTTCTTTGTATTTTCTTCAATAAGTGTATGATGCTGAAATATCATTGAGATAACTTCAGGTATTATATCAAAACTTTTCAAGTGTGGGGGATGGAGATTATGAGCTCATGATCATGCCTTAGCACATATTCAAATATCAGTAAAAAAATCACAATCTGGAGAGCAAATGCATGCTGCCTGGGCATACATTAAATAGGGATATTTTAATTTTAGTGCCATAGTGTGATGACACAGTTTCACAGGTTAGGAAATTTCACTGGTTGTTATAAGGTCATATTTAGTTGATGAGGAGATCTTGGAGGACTTAATTTGAAAAACATTCATAGTTATTATTATATATTCTATATGTTGTCTAAGAATAATCCAAATTCTTAAATTCAGATAGAAGGTACAGTTGGAGAATATTACATAAGATTGAAATGTAGCTCTGTCACTAGCTGGTTCTATTAGTTTCCCATTGTTGCAACAAATTACTATAAAATTAGCAGTTTGAAATAAAACAAATTTTTTTTCCTAAATTTCTGGAGATCAGAAGTTAAAATGGGTCTTAACAGAGCAAAAATCAAGTTGATAGCAGAGCTGCTCTCTTTTTGGAGGCTCTAGGGAAGAATCTGTTTCTTTGCTTTTTTTAGCTTCTGCAGAATGCCTACATTCTTAGGCTTGTAGCCCCTTCCTTCATCTTTAAAACAAGTGCTGTTAACATCACCAAGTCTCTAACTTCTGCTCTTCTGTCATCACATCTCCCTCCTTCACAGAGCTTCTTTCTGACTGACCAGCCTGCCTCTCTCATAAGGATCCTGGTGATGACCGTGGGTCCACCAGGTCATCCAGAAGAATCAGCCTATTTCACATTTTTAACTTAATCGAATATTTGACTTTAAGACAGTCACCTTTTTTGCCCTATAAAATAATATTCATAGATTCCAGGAATTAGGATGTGGAAATATTTAAGGGCATTATTCAGCCTACCACACAGTATGAATTTGGAAAGGTAATATGACCTTAATTTCCTTATCATAATAATGAACATATTACTAGCACTGATATTCTGAGTGAAATACCAGTATGGGCATGTGTGTGTGTGTACATATCATAGTATGCACATCACTTATTATATATATATGTGTGTGTGTGCATGTATATATATATATGTGTGTGCGTGCATGTATATATGTACTTCTGTATGTATATATAATACATATACATATATAAATATATGCTATCATCTATTCATCATTTATCATCTATCATCTAGTATAAAACTATGCCTGACTCATAGTGCAACCATGGCCTATATAAGTGTTAACTATTTTTAACAAAAGTTTGAGTACATGCTGAATTTTACTTTAAATTACTGAAGATTTCTTAAAATCAGGGAAAAATTATCTTAACAATGGAGTGTTGATAAATAAGTATTCTGATACTGAAAAATATTAACCAATATTAATATAATAATGGATAGCATCTTAAACACTTTGGCTTATGTTATTTTATTTGAATATTTTTATCCTTTATCTCGTATCCCTACCTACTCCCATCACCTCTACCACTCCTTATGAATTTAATATTCTTATATTTTTGTGTATCCTTGGGAAATATGTTGTATTGTATTGAGTGTATATTTGCTTTAAATTTATATAAGTGGTTATTTCTCTGAAGCTTATATTATCTTACTTATATTTTTCCACACACTTTTTCCTAAAGCTCTGACTAAAAGTCTCTCTGAAATTATCTGACAAGTTTATAACTAGAAAAGGACATATGAGCTGGATTCAACTACTGCTCAACATGGTTAATGTAACATGCCTTACCATGTATTAAACAATTAGCACCATACTATAATGGAATCCCAGCACTTGCAATGAGTTCAATATCATTATCTTTAACCTTCTGTGATCATATGTCCATGTATAGACATCTTTCTCTTTCCAAATGTTGACAGGCTGGATTGGTGGTATTTTTTTATTTTCAAGATAGCCAGAGAGCAAAAAGAAAAGAATTAGTCATGAGTTTTGAGAGAAATAAAAGTTCAAAGAATCATGCATTACCTCCAAGAAATGGAATTAAGCCCTAAGTAGAAATAAAATTAATTCTTACATAGAGAAAGAATTATTGTATTCAGAAAGTAAGTAACCTTTGCTAACTTTCTTCATTACAAAGACTATGAATACTCTGTCCAGATGGTATTTGTCTGCTTACTGAAGAAAGTTTAAAACACTTAACAGTGTCCATGATTCATAAACCTCTGAGAGCTGGAGATTTGTTTCTTTTATAAATTGAGTAAAATTATTACTCTTTATCACTATAAACATTGCCAATTCCCAACTCAGTCACTTCTTTCCTTATGAAATATCTGAGGTTTTCCTTTTCATTTTATTTCTGTGTCTCCTAATCTCTTTGAAATACTCCTTCATTTTAGAACCTTTCTAAATATATCCTTCCATTTTAGAAACTAATAAATTTATGTTATTATAGTAAATTATAATGCACTTAGAACTATATTTAGTAAATGGTTCTTTTACTTGCCACCCATGCTTTAATATGTCTTATGGTAATTACCAAGAAATATCCAATGTCTGATAGAAATATTTGCTTTAAAATATTAATTACTTAATATTCCTAAAAAATAGTTTGGACTTCAAATTATCCTCTTCATGATCTTCTTACCATTCATATTTGTGAATGTTATTTGTATCTATAAAAATTAATTTTTTAGAAGTATTTCCATAAACTCTATCTTGTCTAAAAAATCTATTTTCCCATATAGATTTGCTTTAATCTCAACTAAAAGATATGAGAAAATAATCGTTTATTTTCTTTTAGATTAGTTTTTCTTGTTTTTCTAACTATGCATAAGGGAAAATAACATTCAAGGACAAAATTTAAAATAATGGGTACTAAAAATTAACCAAGATAGATTCTACAAAGTTTAAAAGACAAACAGATTAACGAATCAAATGAAATTTCACCAAGTTTTATTGGAATTAGATTTAAAATATCATAAATGCCATCAGGAGATACCCAATAAATCTTTTAATAAGCATTTAACATTCATCTGTACAAGCTTCAGTTGTTCACTGCATTTCCTCAAGTAGAACAATTACTTTTATAATGTCATGCACAAAGTTTACAGAATTCATGTATTTCCTTTATTTAAATACTAAATAAAATATGGCATTCTGTCTGATGTCATGACCCATGCATGTTAGAAGGTAAGTCATTTTAGCTATATTTGAATTATTAGTGGAAAATCACAGGCATCTGACATTGAAGACAGATATGGTAAAGGTGCTCTGTCCTCCCAGTCAACAACTCTTTGAAAGAGAAATCAGACATTTTTTCCTGCCATTATTTAAATATATTCTTCCTGAAAATTCAACTTGTCTTATTTCAACATTATCAGAATGATTGAAAAATATGATATTCTTTACAGAAAACATAAAGAATATTGATGCAGAACAGGAATAAAATTCATTGTTTTTAAGGCACAATTCTCCAATGTACTAATAAGCTAACTAAAAAGTAATCAAGTTATAGTTTGATGTACATTTGTCTTTGTGTCTGACTGGAAAATATGGGTACAAAACATCTAAATTTTCTGTGATTTAGTTTGTATCATGTATGTTTTGCCATACTTAATAGACCATATTTTTCCCAATTTTTCCTTCTTGGGCCAGCATGGTTTACAATGTAAGAAAACCAAAGAGTAGTGGCTTAGGGTGCAAGAAAACCAGAGAGTACTTTAAAATAATCCATTTTTTAGTGGATTTGCCAGAACTTTTCTCAAGTTCTATATGCATTTAAGATGCAGAAGTTATAGCACTGCACTCACCACCATTTGAGAATAAGGCCTTTAAGACACCATCCACCCTGCTGTACTACTGTATGCCTTTCTATTCTTTCACAAGTAACTCAGTATCAATGGATTGTAATTGAATTCTTCATTCCAATCTCTACTATAATGTTACTAACCAGTAGCCTGTTTTGTTTTTTCATAAATACTTTACTCATTTTTTCCCCATAATTTTAACAAGTTGTTAATTAATTACAAATCCATACAGGCTCTGATATATTTCTTCTTAAATAAAAGATGCAATTAATTGAACTTGATATAGCTCTTTCTGGAAAGGGAATAATTTCAGTTTTTAGACAACACAGAATACAATGTGTATGCCTTTGGAGGACAAGCTAAGGACTGTCAGTTTGGGCCATATTCATGGACAACACAGAACTGCTAGTAACATTTTAGCGTTAATGCTAAAAGCAGGCAGTCATCATGGTGTTCCTGGGGTGGAGGCTGCAGTGTATGAGTACTTTTATAATTAATATCCCAACATAACTAAAATGAATGAATTACCAGTTTTAAAAAAGGAAGATATATATAAAGTAGCAGTAGAAGGGTTGGGGGTAGGCAGCAAAAGAAAGCAAGGAACTGGACAGAGAATGCAGTAGGCAATTACTATTTTAAAAAAAGAAGAAAAAAAATTTTTTAATCCACCTAAACTATTATAGATGGGGGTCTCTATCTCTGTCTGAACTGACCATTGCCCCCTGCTGTTTCCATCAACAAAAGAGGCACTGTGACTTCCAATGTAATTTCAAACCTTGTGATACAAGATTGGCAGTCTGCCCCTCCAGCATGCTGGAAGATCTCACACATGAATGAGAGCAATTTCACCTCTCTCATGGGGTGATGTTATAAAACATGCTCTTCTCAAGGAAGAATAATACAAAACCTTATCTTACAAAACATTGCAAGATGCTGATTGAATCTTCAAATCATTTTATTATGTTGTATTTACAATGCTTCATAGACTACTCAGAAAAAGAGATGAATTAGTAAAAGTGTCAGAAAATTTGACAAACAATAAAATTAAGGGCTGAATAATTTTAAATAGCTGTCCACATAATGAGTACATATTGTTTGATTATTTTGAAATCGAATGGCAGAGAGAAAAGTTAATAATTACATTCAGAATATGTGAAGGTAGAGTGCCTTTAGTTGTCAACACTAAAAACCAGGTGTCTAGCAATTCAGTAAGTCACTACTGAAAAACAGTCTTTAAAAATCTATTTTGCCAAACGGACACTTTTCCAAAGAAGGAATACAGATGACCAACAGGTACATGAATAGATGCTCCACATCATTAATCATCAGGGAAATGCAAATTAAAACCATAATGAGATATCATATCACAAAAGTTAGAATGGCCACTATCCAAAAGACCAGAAATAGCAAGCACTGGCAATGATGTGGAGAAAAGGGAACCCTCCAACGCTGTTGGTGAGAATGTAAATTGGTACATGCACTGTGGAAAGCAGTATGAAGTTTCCTTAAAAAGCTAAAAATAGAAATACAATATGACCCAGTAACCCCTCTTCTTGGAATTTACCCAAAGAAACAAAATCCCTGATTTGAAAAGATATATGCACCTCTATGTTTATTGCTGCATTATTTACAATAGCCAATATATGGAAGCAACACAAGTATCCATCAATAAATGAATGGATAAAGAAGATGTGGTACATATACACAATGGAATATTACTCAGCAATAAAAAAGAAAACCTACCATTTGCAACAACATGGATAGACCTAGAGGGTATTTTGCTAAGTGAAATAAGGCAGGTGGAGAAAGACAAATAAGACATGATGTCACTTATTTGTGGAATTTATAAAGAAAACAAAACAATATCAGTACATTCACAGGCACTGAGAAGTACAATATGTAGAATATAGCCAATGATTCTGTAACATCTTCCTATGTTGATAGTAACTGCACTAGTGGGGGTGAGTATTTAATAATATGGGTAACTATTGAACCAATGTGTTCCATACTTGAAACCAATGTAAAATTATATTATTGATACTTCAATTTAAAAATTTTAAATATAAGAATAAGGAGTAGCTGAGTCTACTTGGGAGTATCTTCACACAAGATTGACTGGCATGCAATGATACATCAATTTTTAAAATAAGAGATTATAGAAAAATTATTTTGATAATTAAAATATCCTACTCTCAACAGAACCTTCCTCACAGTATACCTGAAAGAATAATTCATATTCTAAGGGATTTATGGTTCTTAGAATGAAGCTACATCTTTAAATTTTTCTTTCATTATGTTAATATAGAAGAGGTACAAAACCAGACATGCATAGTAAGAAATGGATATTTATGTAGGAATTAGTTGTTAAACAGTTTTAGCATTGCTTCATTTAATTCACACAAGATCTTAATGAGTTATTAGCAACTTCATTTTACAAATGAGAACACAAAGTTTCAGAAAAGATACAGCCTTGTTCAAACATAAAGAACAAATAAGTAGAACCCTAGCAAATACAAAGACTGACCCCAGTGGTTTTCTAAGTTAGCATTTCCCATCAAACTATGGTCACTCAAAATTTATAGGGTGTTTGAGAATAAAATGGGCTTGGGATAGAGGATGGGAGAAAGATAATAGCATGAGAAGTAAGGCAGAAACCTCCTCCCAAAACCACATAAAACATAAAAATACAGTAAATATAACTAATCCTGAAAGAGTGACCCAAAGACTGCAGAACAGACTGCTTACATCTAGGGAAAAGACAAGACCTGGCAGAAAAGGGTTAAGCAGCAATTGGTGCCCCTGGGACAAAAGAAAAGCAGGCACTTTGAAAGACTTTCCAACAGCGAGAGGGATCTTAAAGGGGCAAAGATCACACAGAACTCACTGCTCAGGAAAAAGAGCAGGTGGACAAAATCGTCCTGGCACACTCAGCCAAGCATCTCAGAAGCTTCAGATACTCCACCCTCCTGGCTGGCAACAGGCTAGGGTCCCTCACTGCGATATGCAGCCTGCAACTCCTTCCTCCCAGCAGGCATGGATCCCAAATACATGCTGCCCCAGCTATCACTCCTGGACAGCTGGAGGGTGCCCTACCTATGACAGCTATAGGGGCAAAGCACAGAGGCTCCTCTCTGTGCACTTGGCCCACCAGACTTGGCAGTGGAGGCAGGCACTACAGCTGGGAAGTAGGAAAGAGCTCTTTCCTCCTGGCAGGCACCACTTCTGATCTTCTGTGACCTTTGACATAGCTACCAGTGCTTAGCAGCTCCAGACAGTAGATCTTCTGGACACTAGAGGGTGTCACCTACAGAGTTATTATTCCATAGGAATCAATAAAAAAATGAAATGGCAAAAAAATTTTGTACAAACTAAAATACAGCAGAAAATGCCAGTAAAAGGGGTAAGTAAAACTGAAATCACCAGTCTTGGTAAAGATTTCAAAATAAAAATCATAAACATGCTCACAGAGCTACAGGAAAATATTCAAGATCTCAGAGATGACTTCAAGAAAGAGAAACTTTGAAAAATACAGTATCTGAAATGAAACATACAATGGAGGAATTTAAAAGTTCATTAGATGAGATAGAGGAGATGGTAAATAAAACAGAAATTAGAGAACAGGAAAGCAAAGAATTTGGGCCACAGAGAGAAAAAAGGATCTCTAGGAATGAAAGAATATTAAGAAAACTGTGTGACCAATCCAAAAGGAACAATAGTCACATTATAGGGGTACCAGAAGAAGACAAAGAAAAAGTAAATCTCTTCAAGGAGGTAATTGCTGAAAAATTCTTCAGTCTGGGGAAGGAAATAGTCTCTAAGGTCATGGAAGTGCAGAAATTTTCCAACACAAGGGACCCTAGGAAGACAATCAAGACATACAATAATTAAAATTGCAAAGGTCAAGGACAAGGACAGAGTATTAAAAGCCGGAGAGAGAAAAAAATCACAAATAGAAAGCCAATGAAGCTATCAGCATATTTCTCAGCAGAAACCTTATAGGCCAGAAGGGAGTGGCACTATATATTTAATGCAATGAAACAGAAGGGCCTCAAACCAAGAATACTCTACCTGACAAGATTATCATTTAAATTTAAAGTAGGGATTAAGCCGTTTCCAGATAAGCAAAATTTAAGGGAATTAACCTCCCACAAACTGTCTCCACAGGGTATTTTAAAAGATTCCTATAGATATGGAAGTGCTCCTAAGGCTAAATAGCTGTCACCAGAGAAAATAAAACCACAGTAAAAGAAAAAAACAATTAATTTACAAAGCAAATGCAAAATTAAAGCAACTACCCACAAGGTCAGTCAAAGGATAGACAAAGAGTACAAAGGATATATAAAGAGTGGAGGAGGAAGAAGGGAGAACAAAAAAAGAACCTTTAGATTGTATTTGAAATAGTGTAGTAAGAGAGTTAAGTTAGACTGTTAGATAGTAAGGAATCTGCCCTTGAACCTTTGGTAACCACAAACCTAAAGCCTGAAATAGCAATAAGTATATATCTACTGATAAGCACCCTAAATGTAAATGGACTGAATGCACCAATCAAAATACACAGAGTTACAGAATGGATAAAAAACAAGACCCATCTACATGCTGCCTACAAGAGACTTACTTCAAACACAAAGACATACACAGACTAAAAGGGAGGGGATGGAAAAAGATATTTCATACTAATAACGAGAAAAAAGTAGGAGAAGCAGTAATTATATCAGTCAAAATAGATTATAAAACAAAGAAAGGATCAAGGGACAAAAAGGACATTACATAATGATAAAGGGCTCAGTCCAACAAGAGGATATACCCATTATAAATATCTATGAACCCAATACAGAAGCACCTATATAAGTGAAACAAATACTTACAAAATTACAGGGGGAGAGAAAATGCAGTGCATTCATTCTGGGAGAGTTCAACATACCCCTCACTCCAAAAGACAGATCACCCAGACTGAAAATACATAAGGAGACAGTGGCACTGAACAACATATTAGAGCAGATGTACCTAACAGACATCTACAGAACCCTCCATCCAAAAGCAACAGTGTACACATTCTTCTCAAGTGCACATGGAACATTTTCCAGAAAAATCACATACTAGGCCACCAAAAAAGCCTTAGTAAATTGAAAAAAATTAAAATTATGCTAAGTAGCTTCTCAGACCACAAAGGTATGAAACTAGAAATAAGTGAAGTAAAGAAAACAGAAAAGCCCAGAAACACATGGAGGTTTAAAAGCATGCTCCTAAAAAATCAATGAATTGATGACCAAATTAAAACAGAAATCAAGCAATATATGGAAACAAATGAAAACAACAACTCAACAGTCAAAATCCTGTGGGATGCAGTGAAGGCAGTTCTAAGAGAAAAGTGTATTGTAATACAGGCTTACCTCAAGAAAGGAAATAATTCCAAAAGAATAGTTTAAACTCAAATTAATGAAACTAGAAAAAAAGAACAAACGAGGTTGAAAGATGGACATAATAAAGATCATGGCAGAAATAAATAAAATTGAGAATAAAACAAAGAAACAATTAATGAAACTAGGAGGTGGTTCTTTGAAAAAATAAGCAATAGTTAAAACCCTCACCAGACTTGTCAAGAAAAGAGAGTGTATGAACATAAACAGAAATTAGAAAGGAAAAATCACTACAAACACCACAGAAATGCAAATAATTATTAGGGAACACTATGAGAAATTATATGCTAACAAACTGGATAACCTAGAAGAAACGGACAATTTTCTAAAAAAACACAATCAATACCAGCAATAAAATCAAATTGGTAATCACAAAACTATATAAAAACAAAGCCCATGGACCAGATGGTATAACCATTGAATTTTATCAAACATTTAGAGAAGACATAATTCCCATCCTCTTTAAAGTTTTCCAAAAATTAAAAGAGGAGGGAATACTTCCAAACTCATTCTATGATGCCAACATCATTCTAATACCAACACCAGACAAAGACACCACAAAAAAAAAATTAGACCAATATCCCTGATGAACACAGATGCAAAAATATTCAACAAAATATTAGCAAACCAAAAACACATCAAAATACATCAAAATCAAAAATACATCAAAAAGATCATCCATCATGATCAAGCAGGATTTATTTCAGGGATGGAAGGATGGCACAAAATTTGAAAATCCATCAACATCATCCACCACATCAAAAAAAGGACAATAATTACATGATCATCTCCATAGATGCTGAAAAAGCATTTGACAAAATTCAACATCCATTCACGATAAAAACTCTCAACAGAATGGGTATAGAGGGCAAGTATCTCAACATAATAGAGGATATATGACAAACCTACAGCTGACATTATGCTTAGCAGTGAAAAGCTGAAAGGTTTTCCTTTAAGACTGGGAGCATGACAAGAATTCCCACTCTCCGCACTTTTATTCAACATAGTACTAGATGTCCTAGCCACAGCAATCAGACAACACAGAGAAATAAAAGGCATCCAGATCAGTAATGAAGAAGTCACTCTTTGCAGATGACATGATACTGTATGTAGAAAACCCTAAAGAATTCACCCCAAAACTACTAGAAATAACTGAATTCAACAAAGTTGAAGGATACAAAATTAATACACAGATCTGTTGCATTCTTATATATTAATGATGAACTAGCAGAAAGAGAAATCAGAAGAAAAACTCCACTTAAACAATTGCATAAAAAAGTATAAAATACCTAGGAATAAACCTAACCAAAGAGGTGAAACACCTGAAAACTATAAGACACTCATGAGAGAAATTGAAGAAGACACCAATAAATGGAAATACATCCTGTGCCATGGATAGGAAGAATTAATATTGTTAAAATGACCATCCTGCCAAAAGCAATCTGCAGATTGAATGGAATCCCAATAAAAATACCAACAGCATTCTTCAACACACTAAAACAAATAGTTCTCAAATTTATATGCAACCACAAAAGACCCTGAATAGCCAAAGCAATCCTGAGAAGGAAGAAAAAAGCTGTTGGAATTACTCTCCCCAACTTCAAGCTCTACTACAAAGCCACAGTAATCAAGACAATTTGATATTGGCACAAGAACAGACCCATATATCAATGGAACCGAATAGAAAGCCCATATATAAACCCAGAAATAAATGGCCAGTTAGTATACTATACAGTAGCCATGGATATACAATGGGGAAATGACAGCCTCTTCGACAACTGGTGTTGGCAAAACTGGACAGATACATGTAAGAGAATAAACCTGGATTTTTGTCTAACTCTATACACAAAAGTAAACTTGAAATGGATCAAAGACCTGAATGTAAGTATGAAACCATAAAAATCATAGAAGAAAACAAGCAAATATAAACATGAGCAACTTTTCCTGAATACATCTCCTCGGGCAAGGGAAAAAAAGACAAAAATGAGCAACTGGGACTACATCAAACTAAAAAGCTTCTGTACAGCAAAGACACCATCTGCAGAACAAAAAGGCATCCTACAGTATGGGTGAACATATTCATAAGTGACATATCCAATAATGCAGTTAAATCCAAAATATATAAAGGGCTCACATACATCAACTCCCAAAAACCAAATAATCTGATTAAAAAATGAGCAGAGGATCTCAACAGACACTTCTCCAGAGAAGAAGTTCAGATGGCCAACAGGCACATGAAAAGATCTTCCATATCACTAATTGTCAGGGAAGTGTAAATTAAAACCACAAACAGATATCACCTCACATCAGTTTGGATGGCCAACATCAAAAAGACAAGAAACAACAAATGCTGGCAAGGATGTGAATAAAGGGGAACCTTCCTACACTGTTGGTGGGAATGTAAATTAGTTCAACCATTGTGGAAAGCAATATGGAGGTTCTAAAAAAACAAAAAATAGAAATATCATTTGACCCAGAAATTCCACTCCTGGGAATTTACCCAAAGAAAACAAGATCCCAGATTCAAAAAGACATATGCACCCCTATGTTTATCACTATTTACAATAGCCAAGATATGGAAGCAACCTAAGTGTCCATCAGTAGATGAATGGATAAAGAAGAAATGGTACATATACACAATGTAATATTATTCATCCATAAATGAAAATAAATCCTACCATTTGCAACAACATGGATGGAGCTAGAGCATATAATGCTCAGTGAAATAAGCCAGGTGGACAAAGACAAGTACTAAATGATTTCCTTTATTTGTGGAGTATAACAACAAAGTAAAATTGAAGGAACAAAACAGCAGCAGACTCACAGACTCCAAGAAGAGACTAGCAGTTACCAAAGGGAAGGGGTTGGGGAGGGTGGCTAGGGAGGGAGGGAGAAGGGGATTAAGGGACATTATGATTAGTACTCACAATATAGGTAGGTCACAGAGAAGGCAGTGTAGCACAGAGAAGATAAGTAATGACTCTATAGCATCTTACTACACTGATGGACAGTGATTGCAATGGAGTTGGGGGGGCTTGATAATATGGGTGAATGTTGAAACCACAATGTTGCTCATGTGAAACCTTCATATGATTGTATATCAATGATACTTTATTTAAAAAATGAATAAAAATGGATTCTGGAATCTTTGTGAAACATTGTGTTAAGATTTAGATAAAGTTTTGGTATTTCAAGTTTTCCAAGCACTTTTTATATATTCATGTGTATTATAACTATCCCAAACATATTACACCATGTAGGGCTTATCTTTCAGTCCTTGGAGTATTTTGTCGCTGACATTTAATAAAACACAATCTAGAAGGTTTGTGTAGGAAATTCATTGATTCATCTAAATTTCATCAAGTGCTTCATATGTGCAGTGTATTTTGCCGGGCTCTAGGAAATCAGTTTCATAAAGCATAGTACTGCATTTCAAAGAACTCAGAGCTTTTAATCAAACATGATAAACTCTGCACTGTAATAAATGTAGAAACAAATTCATGGAATTATTGTGTCCCAGAAGAATGGGACCTAACATAGCCTGGATTCAGGAAGGAATTTGCATGAAATGTGACACTTAAGATAACTTTAAGGAGTGATCAAAATTGATTCTCTTTATATGCTACATAATCGGTGTAATTAATTTATGAATATTATTACTTGGGCTTTGCATCTCATAGATAATGAATATTATACCTAAGAAACATCAAATTTGAACTTGTGTTTTTATCCTTTCTCTTTTTGCATAAACTGAATTTCACTTTTTTCCCCCAAAGTAAATCATCTATTCCTCGCTGTTATACAATCCAATGTTCTATATTTAGGTATGAAGTGCTCATTATATTACCTTTAGTTAAGTTACACTAGGATTATAAAATGAAATTTTATTATAGCTTTTGTTCATTTATTATTTGTTGCCTATAAATTTAACAACAATAAGCAGCTTAGAATAAAATTATGAACCAAAGATATAATGCATAATTAGCTTTTATTTTATTTAATTTATGTCAGAATTTATAATTCTGGTTAAGATCAACATATGGTGCCTACAGTGGAATGAATAGATTTACATGTTTTGTCTCATTAAAAGCAACTAAAATAGTGGACAAGTTTGTCAAGGACATTTTAGTGCTCTGGAAGCCAACCAGAGAAAAGTTCAGAAGAGTTTATTCATGAAAAACTATTGAACTTTCAGAAAGAACAGTGGTGTTCTTGCCCTGGGCTGCTGTACAAGAAATTCTGTAGAAACAGCCCAGACTGAAATGAAAGACACTAGTCAGAAATATGAATCCATATGAAGAAATTTAAAGTATCCATAAAAGTAACTATATAGACAAATACAAAAGAAAGTATAAATGCATGTTTATAATTCAATTCTTAATCTATCTGATATAAATTCAATTACATAAAGCAATAATTATAAAAATGTCTTGATGAGAATATAATTGATAAAGATATACTTTGTATGATAATGGTAGCAAAGAGAAGGAGAGATTATGGAACTCTATTGAAGCAACTTGTTTTCATAACTATTGAAATTAAATTACTATTATCAAACTATATTAAGTTACTTGTAATGCCCAGGACAATCATTAAAAAATACCAAAATAATTAGTGAGACAGTTAGAGAATTATGATAATATACTACCAAAAATATCTATTTACCACACAAAAAATGCTAAAATGGAAAAATAATAGCACAAAAATGATGGAAAGCATATAGAATTAAATAGTAAATTGACACATGCAATTCTACATTATCAGCAGTTACATTAATGTAAATGAATAAAACATTCTAGTAAAATTGCAGAGATGAACAGAATGGATTTTTAAAAATTATCCAAGTATATGCTCACAAGAGACACAATTTAGATTCAAAGAAACAAAGTAGTGGAAAGTAAAAGGAAGAAAAATTATATATATATATATATATATAAAGAGATGGAGTGGCTATAATAATATCAGACAAAATAAATTTTAATACAAAAGCTTTATAGGAGATAAGGAAAGGTATTTTATAATGAAAAAGGATCAATTCATAGGGAGACATACACTTACAAACAAGTATATACCTAATAAATAATAACAAAGCCTCAAAATATTTGAAGTAAAAGTTGACAGAATTGAAAAGTAGACTATTTAATAACATTTATTTTAACACCTTACTTACAATGATGAGAAAAATTAGAGAAAAGATAAACAAAAACTAGAGTGTTTGACAGCAGTCTAAACCAAACAGACCTTCAGACATCCACAGAATGATCAATCCAAAACCACAGTATACACTCTCCTCATACACACTTGGAACATTATTCAAGTATACGACACTGTAAGCCATAACACAAACCAAAATTTTACAAGGTTAAAATAATACAAAATATATTGCCTGAGAACAATGGAATAAAATTAGAAACCTATAAAGGAAGAAATTGGGAAATTTTCAGATATGTGGAACATACTCCTACATTTAATTAACATACCCCTAAATAACTAGTGAGTCAAAAAATAATCACAAGGAAATATAGGAAATCTGAGTTAAAGAGAAATAAAACATGTTAAAATGTACTAGACAAAACTAAGACAGGGATAGAAGGAAATTGACAGCTATAAATTCCTTTACTAAAAAAGAATGTTTCAAATAATTAACCTAGCCTTTCACCTTAAGAAACTAGGAAAAGAACAAAGTAAACCCAAAGCAGGTGTATGGAGAAAATAATAAAGATTAGAGTAGAAATAAATGAATCAGCAGAAAGACAATAGAGAAATCAACAAAACCAAAAATTTGTTATTTGAAAAGATTAAAAAAGAAAAATATAATGATCAGCTAGACTGAACAGGAGAAGAAATAAAAAAAGAAACTCAAATTAAGAATAAAAGAGGGGATACACCTATCAATTTAGAGAATTAAAAATAGTTACAAAGATTATTATAGATATTGTATGTCAACAAACCATATAATGGACATCAAAAGGATAGATTCCTAGAAAAACACAAATAAATGAAATTAACTCAAGAAGAAATAGAAAATCTGAATAGAAATACAGAGAGTAAGTAGACTGAGTCAGTGATTTAAAACTTTCCTTCAAAGTGCAGCCTAGGTCCAAATAACTTCACTGGAGTAGTTAATCTCTATCTTTCACAAATTCTTCCATATTAAAAAAAGCAAAGGAAACACTTACTAACCCATTCTATGAGGTCAATATTATGGTAATATCAGAATCAAATGAAGATATCACAAGAAAAGGAAAACATAGACCAATATATGTTATTATTATAGATGCAAAAATAGTCAAAATGCCAGAAAACTAGATTAAGCAATGTATAACAAGGTTATTATATTATAACCCAGTGTAACTTATCCCACAAAGTTGGTTTAATGTTTAAAAAATTAGTCAAAGAATACACCTTATTAGTAAAATAGAGGGAACAAAAAAGATCATCTCAGTAGATGCAGACAAAGACATTTGGCAAAATCCAAAATATTTTCACATTAAAAACACTCAATAAACAAAAAACAGAAGGAAATTTCCTCAAGCTCATAAGGAAAATCTACCAAAATCTCACAGCTGTTTATCCTTAATGGTGAAAGGTTGAATGTTTTCCCAATAATAACAGGAAAGAAGGCAAAACTGTACACTATCATCATTTTTGTTGTACCTTTTGCAGGAGGTTCTAGCCAGGGAAACTAGTCAGAAATAAAAGGAGTTCAGACTGGAAAGGTGAAGTAAAACTACCATTCTTTGCAGATGACATGATAATTGTACATAGAAAATCCTAAGGAGTTCACATACATACAAACAACATTAGAACTAATAAATGAGCTGATCATCATTTGCAGGATTGAAGTTCATGTAAATTTCAATATTTCTATATGCTACAATTAAAAATCCAAAAATGAAATTAAGAAAAAATCTATTTGTAATAGTGCTGTACTTTTCTTATAATCATAATTAAGAATCTGACTTCCTACAACAGTGTCAAAAATGAAAAAGAGTTAACTAGTACTGTTTAAATGGCATACTACTCAAGATTATTACTCATATGAAGAAATGCTATTTGTAATTTAGATTACTTTAAACCTTATGAGTGTAAAATTCCTTAGTTTGTAAAATTATACATAAGTTGAGGATGATGAAAGTTGTCACATGAATTTTATTACTCATGTAAACTTCAAAATATTGTTGAAATCAGTGGGATGAAAATATTCCTCTGTTTCAAAATTTTCACCGAGCAGAAAGAAATGAATCAGAGAGAAATCAATCCTGATCTATTTTCAAGCGTGTTCCTTATTTTTTCCCTTGAAAGGAGGAGAGACTAATCAGAACTTTGTCACGTGAGAGTGTGACATCTGTTAGGACTCGTTTTCTTTACTTGCCATCATTGTGTTGGCATAAATTAACCCCATCCCAACTCTCAACACTTAGTTAAATCTGCTGCCCAAAAGGAATCATTTTATTTCTGTATTTGTGTGGCCGCACTGCCCAACCCCAGCGTTTAAGTTATCAATTTACTGACCCTCAGTTCCAAATTCATAAATACACAAATCCTTTCCCATTCATTAATGTGTGTGTGTGTCTCCATTTCTCATAAAGTACAGAACTACTTTAAGCATGCCTCCTTTACAGTGAGCAGAATATTAAGCTTTCTCTGTAGCAAGCACAAAAGAGACATTGCAGGAGAACGCCCTTTAGGTTTCCAGCTGCTGCTGGTTGAATCAGTGACACGTGAGTAAGGACATCAGGCAGAACTCTGCCTAAGCCTTGTGGCCAAAAACCATAATCCAATGTGTCCTAGGGATTACCTTCATGCAGTCCTCTTGACATAGAAACCAGTGTCCCAGACTCCTACCCACACTGTCACCCAGATTCCTTCTGCATGTCACACAACTGCTTGCCTGCAGACCTGAGGGGTGCCTGCAATTTACACCTGCTTGCTGAATGCACCATCAGTTGCTGACAAATTGCACCTCTTCTGCTCCTTGGAGGGCTGCTTGCATCTTGCCCACTAATTTCAGACCAATTCTGGCCTCGACAAATGAGTATTTCTGATACCCAGGAGGTGGAACTAAACTTTCTCCAGTGAAATCTGGATACCAGCCTTTGAGAGTAGGGGTTTCCCCTTTCAAGATTGCCCTCCATTGGGTTTTCTAACCTACCACATAAAATGTCCACATATCAAGTGCCTCCTGTTTAACTCACTATGTGGTTTCTATGTCTTGATTTAACACAGACTGATACATTATCTAACACAGCTTAATTAGTATAGCTAGTTGTATACCTTTGTATCTTTTCTCTCCTTTTCATTTTGCCTAAAATTGGCACCATTTGTTACTTCGCTAATATTAAAATATGAGAGTATTTAAATTATTTAAATAAAAGTGGAAAGAAACTCTGGAATAATGAAGAAAAAAATGATTAATGGTTACCTAATTGTGGTGTGGAGTGTTCAGGGGTGGAGAGGCACTTTTTACTTTATACTTTTTTTGGCAGTAAATCATACTTAACATAAAATTTGCGTGTTAGCTATTTTTAGTTATACAATTGTACAGCATTAAGTAGATTTATAATATTGTGTAACAATTACCACTGTGTTGTTTCAGAAATCTGTTGTCATCCCCCCAAAAATCTATATTCCTTAAGCAATAACTGACCATTTTCCCTACTGACAGTCTCCAATACCCTTTCTTCTATTTTTTGTCTCTACAATTTGCTTATCCTAGATACCCTATGTAAATAGAATCATACAATGTTTGTTCTTTCATGTCTGGCTCATTTCACTTAGCATGTTTTTGGGTTCATCCATGTTGCAATATATATCAGCATTTCATTATTTTTTATGGATGAATAATATTCTATTATATGTATATACAATATTTTTTTGGTATGTCAGTATATCAATTGATATATTAATAGACATTTGGGTTATTTCCATCTTTTGGCTATTTTGAAAAATGCTGCTATAAGCACTGGTATAGAAACATCTATTTGAGTACCTGTTTTAAGTTCTTCTGGGTATATCACCAGGAGGATACCTGATATGCAATATTGTAGTTGTAAGTTTAAATTTTTAAGAATGGGCAAAAATGTTTTTTACAGTGGCTATACCACCTTACATTCTCACCAGCAATGTGTGAGGGTTCTATTTCTCCACATCCTCAACACCTATTATTTTCTAGTTTTTTTTTGTAAAGGGGTGACATGGTATGTCATTACGGTTTTTACATATGAGATTTCATGTCCCTTATTAACAATAATGTTAAGCATCTTTTCAGGTACTTATTGGCCATTGGTATATATTCTTTGAAAGAGAAATGTCTATTTAAGTCCTTTCACTGTTTTTACATTGTGTTCTTTGTTGATGAGTTTAATGGTACTTTACATATTCTGTATATTTAGCCTTAATCAGATATATAATCTGAAAGATTTTTCCTATTCTGTGGGTTGTCTTTTAACTATCTTGAGAGTGTCCTCTGATGCACACAGTTTTCAATTTTGATGGAGTCCAATTTACGTATTTTATATTTTATTGTTTGTGCTTTAGGGTCATATCTAAGAAAGCTTTGCCTAAACCAAGGTCATACAAATGTATTCCTATGATTTCTTCTAATAGTTTTATTGTCATAGTTCCTATATTTAGGATTTTTTTTTACTTAATTTGATTTATTGTGTGAAGTACAAGTCCAAATTTCTTTTTGTTTTTTTTGCTTATAGATATCCAGTTGTTTCAGCACCATTTGTTGAAAAGAGTGTTTTACTCCACTGAATTGTCTTGTCAAATTGTCAAAAAGCAAGTGAGCTTATATATGAGGATTTATCTTTTGGGTATCAGTTCTATTCCACAGAGCTTTATGTCTGTCTTTATGCCAATATCACACTGTTGTAATTATTGCAGCTTTAAGTTTTGAAATTGGGATGCATATGTTCTTCACCTTTATTTTCTTTTCTCAAGTTTGTTTTGGCTACTTAACATCCCTTAAAATTCCATATGAATTTTAGGATGTATTTTTCTATTTCTGCATAAAATATTACTGGAATTTTTATAGGAATAACATTGCATTTGTAGATTGTTTTGAAATATTAATATTACTATGTCTGCCATCTATGAAAATAGAATATCTTTCCATTTAATTAGGGTTTTTTAAATTTCTATTAGCAATGTTCTGAAGATTTCACATTCAAGTTTTTCATATCCTTGGCAAAACCCCAAGATGGCTGAAAACAAATCAAATGTTTACACCGTTCACTCAGGGAATTGTCAGACAAACCAAAATGCACAGACCGAAATTCTTGGAGGATTTCCTTCCTGCCTGCCCTGGTACCAGTGACCTGCTCTAGGAACAGCAGCCTTTCTATTGCCACAGAAGCCTAAGGGGTGGGTTATGGTAGCTGGTCCATACACTCTACTCTCTTACCAACGCACAATAGTCTTCCCTTCATTAAGCACACCCTTGATTGCATTAAGTGTCCAATCAGGTTTCAGCATTCCAAAGTAGTGGATTTCAATTGCTCTTTTCAACCAAACAATTACTTCAGTGTAGGGAGAAATAAACCTTTAGAGCTTTCTACTGTTTCCTATCTGTTGGCATCTTTTTTCTAATGCGTTCAATTGGTTAGAATCTGTAATAAAGGGCTTTTCAGAAGATGCAATCAATTTTTTTGCCTTTAAAATTACTCTTATTCAGGACTACAGCAGCCTGGTATTTGAATCATTAAATCAGATAAAGAGAGTGTGATTAATGACCTCAGTGTCAGATGCACAGACAACTCTAGGAGGTGCTCTGAATGTCATAGTCATCATTGCAATTTTGGATATTTATAATTTTTTCAGCAGCTACCTACAAAGTCTTTTGAAGAATAAGTACTTTCTTTCCTTTAATTTGTATCAGATAAGCAAGATGCTGTCCAGTGAAAATGTTTTGTCCAATGGTTATGCTAGTCATTGATGGGGAATGACTGAACCCCTTCCCCAAATTGTGTTTCTTTTCTGTGTGAGCAAATGCTTCTAAGATGAAGTATGAAGTGGCAGTAAAAATTACCTTGAGTCCACAGATCGATGAGACTCACTTGACAATGCCTCTGGGGTTTTAGTCACAAAGTATAAGAAATTTTGTCAATGAACATATAAAGACAGTGGGAGAAGATACAACCTTTTAAGGATGCATACCATTTTATGAATTTGGAAGAGAAGTAAATATTTAGGGTTTTATTAGAAATGGCAAAGGCTAAGGAGGTTATTGCAAAGATATGAGTCTGAGTGACTGTTTCTAAGAATAGAGTTTGTTCTAACATTTAAAGAGGGACTTTTGTTTTTTGGATTATCTTCTTGAATTCAAATTGGAAAGAGGGAAATGGAAATGAAGCAAATAAATTAATTATTTTGGAAAAGGAGAGACATTTCCTTAGATGAAAGGTAAGAATCTTGAGACTAGCTTAGACAAGTATGAAAAGGAAAAGAATATCTTTTACTACACTCATGGATGGGTCTAGTGAAAACAGAAATCATTTTTGTTTAATTAATAAATGAATATGGCTGGAGTCTGAAAGAGATTAACAAAAAGAAGAAAGGACAAATCTCAAAGGGTGAGTGGGATATACTTCTGCAAATTATTTAGAAGTATCCCCTTAACATGTTAGGGAGAAAAACAATAACCTGTTTTGGGAAACAACCCTTGAGCCATTGGAAAACCATATTGTGTAGAATGGAACACCATAAATGGGAATGGAAGTTGAGGATAATCTGGGTAAAAGCATAATTTTTAAACAGGATGGTGTAGTATCTTTACAATGCTATAAAATCATACCCACAGATTTATGTATTTAGGGTTCTAAAGGAAAACACAGAAAAGATGCACACAAAAGCTAGCAAAGATCTCTTACAACACTAAACTATGTTTTCTACCTTTATCTTGCATCTACCTACCACTTCAGCAGTTTGTTAAAAATAAAAATAATAATAAAGGGAGAAATGTGGGATCCACATATAAATCAAGTATAAAAATCAAACGAATATTCGTATTTGACCTGACTGTTTATAGTTCATAATGCGTGATCAAAACCGAAAGTTTCTGTGATGAATGCCCTTGTACTGTTCACCATGTAAGAACTTATTCACTATGTAAGAATTCGTTCACCATGTAAGAACTTGTTCGTTATGCTTCAGAAGATTGGAGACTGAAGAGAGCTAGGCTTGAGATGGATTAATGACTGTGCATTGAGCATTGACCCCCCTATACAGAATTTTATTGTTGTTAACAACCATTTGATCAATAAATATGAGAGATGCCCTCTCAAAAAAAAAAAGCTAGCAAAGAATAAAAAAATTGGAGTACATTTTGGAAATGTGAGGGAGCAGAACTATTTTACACAGAGAGGTGATGATTGACAGAATTTGCCTTGATGGATAATTTGGACAGGTGAAGAAATTTTTATATTTATAAATAATTTATTATTGAGGACTGAACAGGACCATGTTTGGAGAATTATTTTAGAAATGAAAAGTGATGCACTTTGTACTTGCAAACATTAGATGTGGTAGAAAGGTGAAAAAAGACTGTGTAAAGAAGTGAAAATATATGTTTTTCTGTCTATCTGTCTATCTATCAATCTATCTATACATCTAGCTATCTATTCAACTGGTTATGCTTAAGAGAAGGAAAAAAAAAGACCAAACAACATGGGGAAAAGGAATACTGTTAATACACCCTATAGATAAAAAATAAACATGTTTGAAGAAATGAATATTTGTTTTCACATGTCCAAGTGCTAGAAAATTCAACAGTTGGAGAAAAACTAGACTTGAAGAATGGCATTTAAAAAAGGACACATTGATCCTCACTGAGCCCCTGAATGTCACATGAAACCATCAATGGTTGTTTCAGTTCAGGAATCTTTGCAATGTCCTTATACACCTGAGTTAAATGTAAAGGAAAAGTCAAAAATATTCGAGGGCAAGGGTTTATATATGTAAGGAGTTCTACAGCCAGAGGCAGCCACAGCCACTGTGATAGAAAATAAAGTGCTTTGGGATATTTCTGAGAATGGAAACATATAGATGGAGTAACAGAATGAGACTTTAAAGAAGAAAAATCAAGGAAATGAGTTACACTGGAGAAAGTGTCTTTGTAGATTTAGCTTACCCTGTTCAAATAAAAGGATGCAAGTTGTGTAGTAGATAAGGTTCACACTCAATTCAGGATCATGTTGCTAGAAAAACAGTGTTAAAAAAGAGCACTGGTATCATATGTGCTGAGATATTCAGAGTATATTAATTGGAGAAGAAGTAGAATTTAAGTAATTCAACAGGGGTGACAACTGCACTTTTTAAAAGTTGCCTCAGATGCAAATGACTCACAAAATTCTATGCCTCTGGAATGTAGAATGAACTTCAAACGCTATTCCCCCAGAACATCTGTGCTTAGAGGATATCTTTCCTTAGCACTAGGCACTGGAGTATGTGCTTACATCACTTCACAAGTGATTTCCTTATATTAAATTCAAAAATATTCCAAACTCCTGACACAACTGACCCTGTAAACTTCTAACAGTCTTACTGAAACCTGTCAGACAGTGGAATTTGCTTGCATCATAACATAAAGCTCCTAGAAACATAATTAAATTATAAAAACTTCTTCAGAGCCTGGAGATTAGGTCATCTGTTTAGAATATTATTTTTGGTTCTGAAGCTAGAACCATTTGACTCTTGAAGAAAGCAGTAACTAGAGAAGTTTAGGTAAGAGCGTACTTTAATATTGGAGGTGATTCACTGGAATAGGCTGAAGGTGTAACTGCTTCCATAAATACATACATAAATGCATGCATGTATACATGCATACAAGCTTACATAAGCAAATAAATGAATGTTTTATAAATAAGATGAAAACACTAGAACTGAGAAGGTTAAGAAATTGAAGAAAAATTATAAACAATTTTTTATCTTTAATTTTAAAGTGGAAAAGGGAATATTTTATATGTCATTTTTTCTATAACTTTAATAATGGGGGAATTTATATTCCTCAAGTTTGAGAAGTATTGTATTATTTGTGTCATGATGTAGGTTATTATCATGCTACTATTAGAATTATGTAATCACTACTAGTGAGTTATTGAATAACATGGCTGCTTTATGTGTAATGAGAAATAGAATGCAAGGTAAAACTGTGGCATATGACTCACTTCTGCTTTCTGGAGACAACAGCTGAGTAGTCCTAGTGGGGTTATAAAAGATAAATAAGAAGTGTGGTAGTTATAGGAGAGTAGCTCCCCAGAAGTGGGGCAGGACCCTTGGTAAATTGCTATTTATTTCCCTTGAGTGGGCACAAGTCCAATTCCAGGTTTAACTTAGATTTGATTATTAAAACCAGTGTGCTGAAAATAATAATCTAGGGGAGAGTTCAGAGGAAATTCTCATTCACCCAACCAATCATTTCTTTCACAGGCATTTATATCCTTTAACACTCCTCTGGAGGGATTATTGAATTAAACAGTATTTGATTTAAAATATCCATTTCAGAGGAAAGATGGCAGCATGAGAAGTGAGGTAGAAATCTCCCCAAACCACATATAACACAAAAACACAGCAAATACAACTAATCCTGAAAGAGTGACCAGAAAGAAACTGCAACAGATAGATTATATCTGGGGAAAAGAGAAGACCTCATGGAAAAGAGTAAAGTAGCAAAGCTGTGATCCAGTGGGACCAAAACCGTCCCCCAACAAGAGCTCACAGGCAAGAGGAAGAGAAACAGAGCAGGGAGAGAGCAGAATCCCAGGATTGCTAAATACCCAGCCCTAAAGATCTACTCTGGGAGCACAAACCCACATTGCACAGTGCTTTGGAGATTAGAGGGGTTGGAAAGCTGGAACACACAGAATACTGAGAGAGACAGACTGCAGCCACTTGTGGAGAATGGATACCCACAACTGGCTGCTCTGGGACAAAAGGTGAGAGCTTTGAAAGACTCTCCAACACTGACAGGGCTACTAAAGAGGTAAGGATTATGCAGAGCTTGCTGCTCAGGAGAGAGGACAGGAGGACAATATCATCCCAGCACACTCAGCCCAGCAGGCTGGGAACTTTCAGGGGTTTCAGATGCTCCATCCTCCTGGCTGTCAAAGCAGCCCCAAGGGCCCCAACTCTGATACACAGCCTTCCTCTCCCTCCTCCCAGCAAGCACCTGCTCACAAACCTGCTGTGCCTACCAACATACTGGGCCAGCCTGAGGGCAGCCCCACCTATGGCAGCTACAGGGACTTAATGCAGAGGCTGCTCCCTGAATGCTTGGCCCATTGGCCCTGGCAGTGGAGACAGGCACTGTGACCAGGAATCAGGAAAGAGCTCTTTCCTCCCAGCAGGCACCAGTGCTGCTCACCTGCAACCCCTGCTACCACTCCAGGGTCTGAGCCAGTCCAAAAAGTACAGCTCCTGGGCACTAGATGGCACCACCTACATAAAGTTATCATTAGTTATCATTCCATAGTTTCAAGCAGGAATGAAACGTCAAAAGAACCTTGCTCAATACAAAATCCCTCAAACACTAGAAAGAGGGCTCAGTGAAACTGATATCACCAATCTTCTTGATAAGGATAACATAATAAAAATCATAAACATGCTCATGGAGGTACAAAAAAATATTAAGTCTCAGGGATGAATTCAAGGTAGAGATAGAGACTTTGAAAAATACAGTAACTGAAATGAAACATAAAATGGAGGGATTTCAAAGCATATTAGAAGAGGTAGAGGAGATAGTCAATGGAATAGAAATTAGAGAACAGGAATACAAAGAAGCTGATGCACAGAAAGAAAAAAGGATCTCTAGAAATGAAAGAATATTAAGAGAACTGTGTGACCTATCCAAAAGGAACAATATTCACATTATCGGGGTACCAGAAGAAGAGAGAAAAAATGTATATAAAGTGCCTTTGAGTTGGTAATTGCTGAAAACTCCCCAATACAGGGAAGGAAATAGTCTGTAAGGCCATGGAAGTGCACAGATCTCCCAACACAGGGACCTAAGACAATACCAAGACAAACAATAATTAAAATGGCAAAGGTCAAGGACAAGGACAGATTTTTAAAAGCAGCTAGAGAGAGAAAAAAGATCCCATACAAAGGAAAACCCATCAGGCTATCATCAGACTTCTCAGCAGAAACCTTATAGGCCAGAAGGAAGTGGAATGATAAATTTAAAGCAATGAAACACAAGGGCCTCAAACCAAGAATACTCTACCCAGAAAGATTATAATTTAAATTTGACACAGGATCAAACAATTTCCAGATAAACAAAAGTTGAGGGAATTTACCTATCACAAATAATCTCTACAGTGTATTTTGGAGGGACTGCTCTAGATGGAAGTGTTCCTAAGGCTAAATAGGTGTCACCAGAGAAAATAGAAGCACAGTAAAGGAATTAAACCAATTAATTACTAAGCAAAGGCAAAATTAAATCAGCTACCCAAAAAAGTCAGTCAAGGGATACACAAAGAATACAGAATATATACCTAATATATAAAGATTGGAGGAGGAATAAAAAGAAGGGAAAAAAAGAACATTTCGATTGTGTTTATAATAGTGTAATAAGTGAGTTAAGTCAGACTAAGATAGTAAGGAAGCTGCCCTTGAGCCTTTGGTAACCATGAATCTAAAGCCTGCAATGGCAGTAAGTACATATCTATCAATAATCAACCTGAATATAAATGGACTGAATGCACCAATCAAAAGACATAGAGTTACAGAATGGATAAAAAAAGCAAGACTAATCTATATTCTGCCTACAAGAGACTGACTTCAAATCCAAGACACACAAAGACTAAAAGTGAATGGATGATAAAGATATTTCATGCAAATAAATGGGAGAAAGAAGCAGGAGTTACAGTACTTGTATCAGATAAAATAGGCTTCAAAACAAAGAATGTAAAAAGAGACAGAAAAGGACATTGTTCCTTGTCTCTTCTTTGAGACAAATAGTGATAAATGGGGTCAGTCCAACAAAAGGATATAACCATTATAAATACCTATGCATCCAACATAGGAGCACCTATGTATGTGAAACAGAATTAAAGAAGGAAATAGAATGCAATGCATTCATTTTAGGAGACTTCAACACACTACTCACTACTCACCACACAGAAAAATAAATAAAGACAGACAGGCACTGAACTACACATTACAATAGATGGATCTAACAGACATCTACAGAATGCTCCACCCAAAAGCAACAGGATACACATTCTTCTCAAGTCCACATGGAACATTTTCCCCAATAGATCACATATTAGGCAACAAAAAGAGCCTCACTAAATTCAAAAGATTAAAATTGTACCAACCAACTTCTTAGACCACAAAGGTATGAAACTAGAAATACATTGTGCAAAGAAAACAAAAAAGCCCACAAACACAGGAGGCTTAACAACATGATCCTAAATATGAATGAATCAATGACCAAATTAAAAGAGATCAAGCAATATATGGAGACAAATGAAACAACAGCTCAACATCCCAACTTTTGTGGGCCGCAGCAAAGACAGTTCTAAGAGGAAAGTGCATAGCAATACAACCCTATCTCAAGAAAGAAGAACAATCCCATATGAGAAGTCTAAACTCACAATTAATGAAACTAGAAGAAGAAGAAATGAGGCCCAGTGGGGAGGGAGGGAGAAGGGGATTGTGGGGTATCATGATTGGTGCACATGGTGTTTGGGGGGTCATGAGGAAGACAGGGCAGCTCAGAGAAGACAAATAGGGGCTCTGTGGCATCTTACTACACTGATGAACAATGACTGAAATGGGGTATCAGGGGTCTTGATAATAAGGGTGAATATAATAATCACATTGTTTTTCTTGTGAAACCTTCATAACAGTGTATTTCAATGATACCTTACTTAAAAAGAAAAGAACAAATGAGCCCCAAAGTCAGTAGAAGGAGGGGCATAATAAAGATCAGAGAAGAAATAAATAAAATTGAGAGGAATAAACAATAGAAACAATTAATGAAACAAAGACGTGGTTCTTTGAGAAAATAAATAAAATAGATAAACCCCTAGCTATATTTATCAAGAAAAAAAAGTGTACATACATAAGCAGAATCAGAAGTGAGAAAGGAAAAATCACTATGGACACCACGGAAATACAAAGAATTATTACAGAATACTATGAAAAATTATATGCTAACAAATTGGATAATCTAGAAGAAATGGACAACTTTCTAGAAAAATACAACCTTCCCAGGCTGCCCCAGGAAGAAACAGAAAATATAAACAGACCAATTACCCGCAATGAAATTGAACTGGTAATCAAAAAACTACCTAAGAACAAATTCCCTGGACCAGATGGCTTCACTTCTGAATTTTATCACACTATTAGTGAAGACCTAATACTCATCCTCCTTAAAGTTTACCAAAAAGTAGAAGAGGAGGGAACATTTCCAAATTCATTCTATGAAGCCAGCATCACTCTAATACCAAAACTAGGCAAAGACACCACAAAAATAGAAAATTACAGCCCAATATCCCTGATGAACAGAGAGGCAAAAATACTCAATAAAATATTAGCAAACCAAATTCAAGAATACATAATAAAGATTATCCATCGTGATCAAGTGGGATTTATTTCAGAGATGCAAGGATGGTACAAAATTTGAAAATTCATCAAAATCATATACCACATCAACTAAAACTCACATGATCATCTCAATAGATGCTGAAAATGCATTTGACAAAATTCAACACCCATTCATGATAAAAACTCTTGACAAAATGGACACAGAAGGCAAGTACCTCAACATAATAAAGGCCATATATGACAAACACAAAGCCAACATTATACTTAACAGTGAAAAGTTGAAAGCTTTTCCTCAAAGATCAGGAACAAGACAAGGTTGCCCACTTTCCCCACTTTCATTCAACATACTACTGGATGTCCTAGCTGCAACAATCAAACAATGCAAAGAAATACAGGCATCCAGATTGATAAGGAAGAAGTTAAACTGTCACTGTTTGCAGACGACATGATATTGTACATAAAAAATTCTAAAGAATCCACTCCAAAAATACTAGATCTAATGTCTGAATTCAGCAAAGTTAGAGGATACAAAATTAATACAGAGACATCTGTTGCTTTCCTATATAGTAACGATGAACTAGCAGAAAGAAAAATCAGGAAAACAATTCCATTCACAACTGTATCAAAAGGAATAAAATACCTAGGAATAAACCTAACCAAGGAGGTGAAAGACCTATACTTTGAAAACTACAAGACACTCATGAGAGAAACTACAGAAGAAACCAATAAATGGAAACACATCCCATGCTTATGGATAGGAAGAATTAATATAGTCAAAATGGCCATCCTGCCTAAAGCAATCTACAGATTCAATGCAATCCCTATCAAAATACCAACAGCATTCTTCAACAAACTAGGACAAATACTCATAAAATTCATGTGGAACCACCAAAGATCCTGAATAGCCAAAGCAATCCTGAGAAGGAAGAACAAAGTTGGTGGAATTATGCCTCCCAACTTCTGTCTGGCTCTTCTACAATGCCACAGTAGTCAAGACAATTTGGTACTGGCACAAGAGCAAGCCCATAGATCAGTGGAACAGAATAGAGAGCCCAAATAAAAACCCAACTATAAATGGTTAATTAATATATGATAAAGGAGTCATGGACATACAATGGGGAAATGGCAGCCTTCTCAACAACTGATGTTGGCACAACTGGACAGCTACATGCAAGAGAATGAAACTGGATTACTATCTAATTCCATACACAAAAGTAAACTTGAAATGGATTAAAGACCTGAATGTAAGTCATGAAGCCATAAAACTCTTAGAAGAAAACATAGGCAAGAATCTCTTGAATATAAACATGAGCAACATTTTCCTGAACACACCACCTTGGGCAAGAGAAACAAAAGCAAAAATGAACAAATGGGACTACATTAAACTAAAAAGCTTCTGTACAGCAAAGGACACCATCAGCAGAACAGAAAGGCATCTCACAGTATGGGAGAATATATTCATAAATGAGTTATCTGCCAAGGAGTTAACATCCAAAATATATAAAGAACTCACATGCCTCAATCACCAAAAAGCAAATAACCCAATTAAAAAAATGGGCATGGTAGCTGAACAGACACTTCCTCAAAGAAGAAATTCAGATGGTCAACAGGTACATGAAAAGATGCTCCACATCAATAATCATCACGAAAATGCAAATTAAAACCACAATGAGATATCACCTCACACCAGTTAGGATTGCCAATATCTAAAAGACAAGTAAGAATAAATGCTGGTGAGGATGTGGAGAAAGGAGAACACTCCTGCACTGCTGGTGGGGATGAAAATTAGTGCAACCATTGTGGAAAGCAATATGGAGGTTCCTAAAAAACGTAAAAATAGAAATACCATTTGACCCACGAATTCCATTCCTAGGAATTTACCCTAAGTAAACAAGAGCCCAGATTCAAAAAGACATATGTACCCTATGTTTACTGCAGCACTATTTACAATAGCCAAGAAATGGAAGCAATTTAAGTGTCCATCAGTAGCTGAATGGCCAAAGAAGAGTTGGTACATATACACAATAGAATATTATTCAGCCATAAGAAGAAAACAAATCCTATCATTTGCAATACATAAATAGAACTGGAGGGTATTATGCTCAGTGAAGTCAGGCAGAGAAAGACAAGTACCAAATGACTTCACTCATTTGTGAGTATGACAACAAAGCAATACTGAAGGAATAAGACAGCAGCAGACTTACAGAGTGAGAAGGGACTAGCGGTTTTCGAAGGGAAGTTGGTGGGGAGGGAGGGAGAAGGGGATTAAGGAGTATTATGATTAGGACACATAATGTAGGGGGGCACAGGGAAGGCAGTATAGCACAGCGAAAACAAGCAGTGATTCTATAGCATCTTACTGTGCTGATGGACAGTGACTGCAATAGGTCATGTGCGGGGGACTTGATAATATGGGTGAATGTAGTAACTACAATGTTGCTCATGTGAAACCTTCATAAGAACATATATCAATGATATCTTAATTTAAAAAATGTCTATTTCTTCTCAATTCCTGTAAAAACACATAAAGTGAGACATAACTTACATAGGTGGTGATATCAGTGAGATCCTGAATCCACTGAGCCGTGTATCTGGTTACTGTATTGAAATCAGACAAGGGTGGTCTAGTTGTTATCTTTTTCCTTCCCTTCCCTTTCTTTCTTTCTCTTTTCTTTCTTTTCTCATTAGACACTTGCAAAACAGAGCATTTATCTCCTCCAATTTGTTTCTTTTAGTGGCAAGATACCCTAGGAAAACCATCCACCCACACTGTGAAAAAAGATAGCCATTGTCAAAACATTTTGGTTATAACTAGGTAAGTTCAAATCAAGGGCAAGAGATATCAGGCTTATTTGCATTTTCCAAGATAAAATTATCAATCACACATACACACGTGCACACACACACACAAACACATCATTTATCTGAGTCCATTAATGAATCCCTTTAGGTTAGATGGGAGAAATGGTGAATTTTTTGTATCATCAAACTATCAGGAGTTCGGTACATTTAAAAAAATGTTTTAAAATATGCACTACTACATTTAATACAGTCCTTATGAAATTGTTAAAATAAAAATGAAATTACCCAAAGAAAACGGATTTTTTTGACATACATGTTTTCTCCAGAAAATTGAAATCCCATTTTAAAAAAAATTCTGAGTAATATATGTTGTAAGGAAAGATATGTAATTATATTTTTAAGGATATATGATATGCACCGAATGAGGATTAAGTGACATAATCAGAAACTCCACATAAATTTGTTGACTCCAGCTCACTACATTTGCCCATAAAATTAGAATTTCTTTATAAACAAATTCTCCTTTACCTTGCTTCTCCATTAATGCATAATTTTTACCTACTGGTTTCCAATGAGCAAATAGTGAAGCATACAGGTATCTTCTCTGCTTGTCAAAACAAAGACAAACATATTTTAGAACAAAATGTATTTCATACAGTCACAGTATAATTAACCAGTATGTGTATCACTTTAAACTACAAGGGGAAAAATTGTCTCCAAACTAACCAAAGATTTATGTAAAAATTGTAGTAGCATAAAGCTATGCTTTATTTCCTAGTTGCTATTGCTACTGTGGTTTTACATATATTTGCATTAATTTATAAAGCTTTCTAAATAAAAAATATACCCAACTTATCCATGTTTATTACTGAAAATAAAAAAGTAAAAAAGTACATACAAATCATTCTCAATCTTACCACCTAGAACTGTTACTGATTATATAACATTTTATATGAAATAGAGATTTTTTTTTTTAAGAGTCTTGAGATCTAAGCAATCTAGCCTTTGACCTGTTGATGTCTGTGAATTTCTCTGAAGTGTTATTATGATTCCTGGCATCACTTTTGCCTCTGGGCCCTGTTTCCATATACCACATAGTATTTTTGTTCTGAAACTTAATTTTGATTCCTCACTTTATCAGCCCAGTTTTTGAAAGTCAAACCTTTCGGTACAAAAAGTCATTCACTAAGAAAATGTTGAGTTCTGTAGATTTTTTAAAAAAGAATTTATTCATGTTACAGAGAGAGGAGTTGTAGAACAAGTAGATGTATCATTTCATACCTTAGCAGTGCAAACTAATTTAATTTCAAAATCATACACTTGATTTTATTGAAGTTCTTTGGGAAATAATGAACAGTGTCAGGCATTAATGAATGCTTTTTAAGTGTTTTATTTCTATTTTGATCATGTCATACCTGGGTCTCTCACTGGCATGTTCCCAAGTAACCTTCCCTCACCCCTAGCCTAAGTGACCATCCCAGTCTCAGATGTTCCCAAATGTTTGTCTGACTTTATACAATTCCTCTTCTATCCAATGTAAAGAGTTTACATTGGGAAGAGCTTGTCTCTCCTATCTTAGCCTCTTTGTCTTTGCCAATTCCACTCCTTCAGGTTTCCCTCTTCTGCCAGCATGAGTTTCATCTAAATATCTTCCTCAGTTTTCTTGACTAATAGAAATTTCTTTATCAGCTATTAAATATCTTCCTCAGTTTTTAGAAATTTATCAGCTATTAAATGAAAAGTTTTTAGACTTATTATCGGAGTACATGTAAAAACAGGATCTCACTTATCTGTAATGTAGTTTTGTCTAACCATATAGTCGAACTTTTTCCCACAACAATATTAGAAGCATCAGGGCATACATTTAGCAAGAGGTAAAGACAATCATGAATGTGAGGCTGTCTTGAGATTAAAAGAATTTTATTTTTGACATCACTAAGAGTTTTAAAAAATAAAACATTCACCCATATGTGTGCTTAATATTGTTATCTACCTATACCTGAAAGGAAACTATTGTTTTAAAATGTATATTTTTCCTAAAACAGCATGTAACCCTGTTTCTAGGCCACCACATCTAGAACTGGTCTTACTACTGGGTTTGACTTTCATAGGATTTTTTGCAGACACACTTCTTTCATGCTCGCTCTATATACAAAGCACATGTGCAGAATTGACACATCTTTCATAATTCTCCCATATTCAGTAGTATTCATTAATTCCAAACAAGTTTGCATGAATGACATTTAAAAAATTAAAGTATTTCATTTTGGTTTAGTTCTCTCTGCCTTACTGTTTGCTAGAGACAAACTTGGCAAAGAGAAGAGGAGGACAATTAATTACTGTGCAAGTCCATTTCCTTTGTGACAAAATCATGCAGTTTGAAGTATGACAATTTTCAGGCCCAGTGGGGAATAGCCCTCAGCCTAGATAATCGTCAGTGTACAAAGGATGGTCAGAGGGTGATCTCTGTTCTAAGAAGGCCTGATTAACACAGATAACAATAGTATTTGAAAAAAACTTGAGGTGTATTGGATATTATTTTGCTCTAATTCACCATTTTTCATTCAGAAAGTTTCAATAATGTGTTTTACTTCATAAATAGTAGGAACATCACTCGTATGAATTCACTGTCATTATCATTTTACTTTCTGTGGTTTCTATTTGGATGATAACAAATCATCTCCAAAGTCCTATTTATTTAATGCTGTTAAACACTGGTGAAAGTCATTAAAAAAATAGGTATATTAATCATAGACTATTAAGTAAAATGTTTGATTTAAATTACTACCATTTCCAAACTACCAACATAGTAAAAATCAACACCCTTAATAAGAAGGTAAATAAGTAAATAAAAATATTACTTCTCTCTGAATTTTTGAAACAGTAACTTAGTTGAAATTGACAAATTTCACAAAAAGGCAAAATGAAATACCTATTGGAATCAGAATGGCTGAGGTAAACAAAACAGGATGACTATGTTAAACTGGTATTTGAAAATGTATTTTTTATCATATTGCAATGCTTGACATAAACTCATTTAGCATTTTAAAGTATATGAATCGAAAGACATTTTATAATCACTGATAAAGGTTTTATGAGGCAGGATAGGTTAGGTTACAGTGCAGTAACAAAACAATCCTGACATCTCTGTGGTTCAATATAACAAAGATTTAATTCTCATTTATATTACAGGTCTATCATAGACCAATTTTGTTCTCTGGTTTTCATGATGACAAGCCATTATTTGAAAGGTGCTCATGACCTTGGCAGGAGGAAAGAGAGTTCTGGAGGGTCTTGCAAAGGCAATTAAATACTCTGGACTGAAATTGATAGGTACCACCTCTGCCATCACTCATTGACCAGTAGTCACAAGACCTAGACCTCATTCAACCACAAGGGGGTAAGAAAGCTCAATTAATTGGTCTGAAAGAAGGGATAACCAGAACTAAATGGGAAGTAAGTAGCTAATTCATTTTTGTTGTATCTGTCCCCAGATAGAAGCTGAAACTGGCTCAGCAGTTTGCAAGAGCTGGTTTTACATATCTCTTGCTGACTCCTTATTTAGTGATATTACTTTGAAAGCATGGATATTTATTCCATGGATATAGGCAAACATTGCAAATAAGGGTTTTCCTCTCCCTCTGAGACCCAACTGCTAAACATCTGCGCACCTGTGAGTGTAACTTTGTGAAGACAAACAGAAAAATGCTGAAAAGTAAGGCTAGTGAAGTGAAAACAATTATTTCATGCTAATATCTTGACAATTTCAAAGATATTTGAACTTTGTCCCCTACATTTGTAGAAAGTGCTTACGAATAAGAAAATAATCTAATTGAAATATGTATTAATTTACCTAAGTTTTTTGTGAGCCATGAACCTTAGATAAGCAAATGCCCCTGATTTTCTCCCTATTTAAAAATAGCCAGTTTCAGCTTTACAAATAAAAGTAACATATTGAGGCCTTGATGAAACTGCATATTTTTAAACTCAACGATATTGCTACTAAATGCCTTCTAGTGCTGGAGATAACTTATTTTCAGAGCTGAGCTAGTAGTGTCTTACAAATCGTATTACAACACATATTAAGTTGTAGTTGGAAAATTCAAGTACCTTAAATGTTAACTGTATTCAATTGCTTCAAAGTTATTTACCCCTAGAACTATGCCTCATTAAGTTAAAACAAATAAATACATATTTCCAAAATTATTTATCATTTCTTGCTTCTGACAAAACATGATTCTTATTAATTAAATATCCTCCAGTCAAAAAAATTGGACCAGACAAATTAAACAGACGAGGAAGACTTTATTTAGACTATCACCGTAAGGGAGAGGATGTGAAGTCAATCCCACAGAAACCAAAGGCTGACGGGTTTTAACGGCTGGTGTAACCGACCTAGTGGACAGGGCTGGAGGGTGTTGAGACATGGGAGGGAGGCTGATTAATGCGATTAGGCCGTCTATGTCTGCCAATTGGTGCTTATCAAAGTTTGCTACCTACTATTCCTCAGAGAGAGATGGGCATTATCTTTCTTGATAATCACATTGCAGAAAATGGCTCCCAGGTCCTTGAGAAAGATATTACTAAATTGTAAAACTGTCAAGAAATTGGGAGAGCATTTACATCTCAAAGGGGCAGAGAGAGAATTTCCAATGGTAAGTTTTCTAAAGTAAATGTTCTAAGAAAAGGGGGACCAGGACCTAGAGTCAGGGAGAAGTCTGTCTGAGGTTCAGTCCAGCTGAGGGGACCTCCTGAGGTCTCCACGGTCAGCCCTCATACTTCAGACAACACAATGAGACCAGTGAGGTTGGTATCCATAGATGTTCACAAAAAACTGTATTTCCATACACCACTATGCCGTCACTTTTCCATATTCATTTGTCGTTCTTATATATAACATTTTATTTGAAAGGTGACTCAGTAGGAAGGAAAGTAACGATTACAGCTCTGGACAACACTGGAACTAAGTGACTGCCTACAGATTCACAGCTCTAAACAAGGTAGTTCTTGATTTGATGTTACTATTTACTCTTTGTGTACCCTCAAAATTTGTATGTTGAAATCCTAACACCCAAATGTGATTATGTTTAGAAGTAGGGCCTTTGAGAGGTGATTAGGTAATGAGGGTGGAGCCCTAGTGAATGGAATCAATGCCCTTATAAAACAGAGTCCAGAAAGTTTCATTGACCTTTCTGACATCTAAGGACACAGCAAAAAAATGGCTGCCTATGAACAAGGAAGTAGGCTCACATTAGACATTGAATCTTGGTCTTTCCAGCCTCCAGAACCATGAGAAATAAATTTCTGTTGTTTATAAGCTACCCAGGGTACAGTATTCTATTAGAGCAGTCTATATGAACTATGATGGAAATTGGTCCTGAAAGATGAAGAATTGCTATAACACAGATACTTAAAAACAAGGGAGCAGCTTTGGAAGTGGATAATTGTAGAGGAGAATTTTTGAAGTACATGTTAAAAAAAGCCTACACTACTGTGAATGGACCCTTACAGGTAATTCTCATGAGAGCTCAGATAGAAGACTTTTGATAAAGAGAAAGCTTCAGTCTTCTCAGAGAACATGTAAGTAATTTTCAACAGACTGTTGGTAGGAGTATGGATGGTAAAGACCATTCTGATGAGGTCTCAGATGGATATGAGGAACACATTATTGGAAACTGGAGGAAAGGCCATCCTGGAGATAAAGTGCCAAAGAACTTGGAAGAATTATTTTTGTGTTCTAGTATTTTGTGGAAGATTGAACTTGTGAGCATGAATTGGATATTTAGCTGATGCTATTTTTAAGCAAAGTGTTGAAGATTCAGCTTGGCTTCTCCTGACTTCTTATAGTAAAATTCAAGAAGACAGCAATGGCTTAAAGATGGAATAGTTAATCAAAAAGGAAACAGAAGTTGGAAGATTTGGAAAATTCTCAGCTTACCTGTATCATAAAGAATAAGAACACTAAGGGCATGACCAAAGGATCCCTTGACAAGATTAGTATGGATCACTGTGGGTAGAACTGCAATATTTCCAGAATCCCTTGCCTGGCCTTAGTGCATCTCCATATCAGTAGGTGAGTAGAGTGGGGGGTGGAGAGCCAGAACGCCTGGATGGGGGAGGTTTGGTCGAGCCTTGGCAGCTGGTTCATGAGAGACACAGGGGACTGGGAGTAGACAACTGCTTGTAGGCAATAAATGGGTTTCTCCCTTTGACTGATTTTGGCTTCAAAGGTTTATTTGCCCTGGGCTGGGAACACATTCCATTCCCACCTTCTCCCAGTCACCTGCCCCCCAACCCCACCCCACACACCACACACCACAGGAGTTACAATCTGCTATCTTAACAATAGAAGCCAGGAGCAATTCTCTAAGCTAAGGTAAGTATGGCCTAGAAGATAATTCAGAGGACACCAAAGCTGCCACTCCCCCATCACAAGCCCAGAGAGCAAGCACCCAGGAGGCAGAGTGAGCTCAGAGGGGAAGCTGTCAGTGTCTGTGGAACCTCAGTGAGCACGGCCTGGTGGTGCCTCACATCACAGGCTCCCATAACTCTGGTTCTGTGCTCCTTAGCCACTCCAGGTAAGGTTCCCAAAGGCCCTGGTGTAGCACAGACCACAGTGGTCACCCCTCAGGAGGATGCAGGCAGCTAACTTCAGCAGCTTCAGTGTAGCAGTATTCTTCCACCAAGTAGAGTACATGAGCCCTGTGGGCACAGCTGCCTCCACCTTAATTTCAAGGATAGAGCTACTGGTAGCCACAGGTATGTGAGCAAGGCACAAAACTGCTGTCAGACAAGACCACTTCAGAAAAACACCATGGGGGCAGGGCCCAGGAACAAAGCCACTGACTGGGGGGCAGGGCCTAAATAGAAAAAATTCCGTGCACAGATGGTCAGTTATATATGACAGTGGTGGCACTAGAAATCATTGACAAAATGAATACTTTCAAATAAAAAGCTCCTTAGAATATTGGGTACACATATATGAAAAGAATTAAATTGTGTCCCTACCTTACATCATACATAAAATACAATTCCTTGCACATTAGAGTTCTACATTTGAAAAGCAAAATAATGAGTATTTTGGAAGATAATAAATAATACCTTCATAACTTCAGGGTAAGAAGTAACTTCTTAAGACTTAACACAATTGGTTACTAATTATAAAGGAAAGGATTAACACATTTAAATCATTACAAATGATTCTCCTACAAAGGTAATAAACACTACTGTGAACATATGTTTGCAACATACGTAACCAACAAAATAATTGATAATTAAAATATACTGAGAACTCCTACATTCAATTAGAAAAAGAAGAAAGAACCCATTTAAAAATAGTCAAAGCTTTAAATGGCTACTTTCCAAAAGAGGAAATCCAGTTAGGTAATCAACAAATGAAAAGTTATCAACCAGTTAGGAAAAACTCAGATTAAAATCACAAGGTAAATTAAAATTCTAATTTGGCTGGAATATAGACCAAGGAGAACACTCGTATGCTATTGTAAGTATATAAACCATTACCTCCACTTTGGAAAATGTTTGAAATCTAATAAATTTGCATTTTTATATACTCTACAACCTATTAGTTTCAGTCATAAATGTATAGTTTAAGTAAATTCTTACATATTTGCACTGGAATATTTGTACAAGAATATACATAACAGCATTGTTTATTATAGGCAAAGCAGGAAAACAGCTTATTTCCACCAATAGCAGAATGAGTGAACATGTTATTTTATTCCATGAAATATTCTAGTGAGATGGTATATATCAAAATGATTAAGAGTATAGTACTTGAGCCAGATTACATACATAACTGAGTATATCACTAATGAACTCAGATTGATACTGTTTTTAATAATATCTAGAGTTAATAGGAGAGTGATATCATCATCATAATCATTACTGTTAAAATAATAAAATTGAATGAGCAATTATATAATAGCAGAGATGGTTCTAATAAACATAACAGAGAAAAAATGATAAACCTTAATGTATACAGTATAATTCAATTTGTATAAGCTTCAGAGACTGGAAAGTTAGGTATTGTTAAGGGATATATACACAGATAATCTAAACAAAGTAAAAAAAGGATGTTTTCCAAATGCCACCACAGTGATTACTTTTAGGAGCAGTAGGCAGATGTGATCATAAAAACCAATAGAATTAGGGTTATTGGAAAGTTTCTATTTATGAACTGAATGGTAAGCACATGATTGTGTTTTATATTTACTTTTTATCTGCTCATTTAGATTTTATGCACTTTACAATGCATATGCTACATCTCACAATTAAAAATACACTAATAACATGAATACATAGATAAAACTCATTGGAGCAAATGTGAGGTTTTTCCTTATAATAACAACATAGAAATTTAGATAAAAATTTTGACTTTCTTGATTGGTAAAGAGTAGTCAGAGAGGAAATAAGTATATGGCAATAGGTATATGTGAAATGATCAGCTGAGTTCAGATCAGGATGGGAGGAAACACTGATTTGATTATTTTGTTGTTTTGTAGATTTAGTGAATATAGTTATGGTTGCCTTTAGTGAAACATTTCAGGTTAATGATTTGTTTTCTTTGACAATAGTGGTCTTTCTATGAATCTTTCATTCCATGCAGCCTGGAAAGTTGGCTTTTAAAGCACAGGTAGCATAAAGTATGAGCTATGCTCATTATAAAACCAAACATTGTGGGAAGAGGTAATTTTTAAAGAGAAGATGCCTTGTTACAATGGGAAGTTTACACATGTACAAATTATCTAAATGCTACTATTAAGATCAGTTTATAACTGTGAACCTCGTACACAGTAAAACATAGTACCCCAGCTGAGTTGGGAATTAAAATTATTTTGATCCTATAATTTATCGTGAGCCTGGTGAATTGGATAGTATTCAGAGATGTTTCACTCATCACTACTCTCAAATCATTCTAATTATGATTTATTTTTTGCTATCATCTAGTACATCTGTATGGCACCAAATGAACCTTGCTTTTAATTTGTTTTTTAATATGTGTACATATGCTTTCTTCGGCGATTATTATTTTTAATGTTGATTTTAGCTTAAATCTTGAAATAAAAGTCATTTTATTGTTTTGGAGGTTGAAACTAAAGTTCAATGTGTTATACAAAATAAACAAGAATAGATAGCCCTTGGATTCCTATAAACAAGAAAAGGGACATTTATGTTGCTTTAATGTAAACTGATCCACAAGTTTAAATTGAATCTATGACTATTGTATGGTACCACCAACACTAATCACAAAACAAATGAGTAAATTAATTTTACCTAATATATTCCTAAAAGAGTCAAATTACTTTGTTGGTTGAAAGTTTCAGAAGCCCTGAAACAGACTCCTCCATATACAAACTGATTTATTTTTCCACTAGTGGGTAAATAAAAATAAAAAATTAGAAGGCATAACCTTAGAATATATGTCTGTGTTGTAAGCCTGAAAATTTCTTGAAACAAACAGGTTGTCAAGAATATCAAGGAGAACAGAACGCAACAAGAATTCCTCTCAGGGTCCTTACAGTGGTCAGGGATATTGGAGATATCTGGTTCCTTTCTCTTAGAAAAATTGAGCTTCGAAGAGGTTAAAAATTTGTCTAAGATAAATAGTTAATGGTTGATTAATCAGGACCATAATCTGAGTCTATAACTCCTAATTTATAGCTTTCTTTAACAACATACTGTTGAAGGTTTCATTTATTTTATGATGGTATATAGTTATTTTCTAGTAGTAACATTTTTTCTAAGCTTCTTTGGCTCTTTTATGCAGAAGTATTTTTTTCTGGAATATAATATGAATTTAAATATCATTTTTGCATTATATAAAACGTTATATAAATGAAGCTCGTCACAATCAAAGATTCTGTTCTGAACTCGGACTTGATAGCCATACAGAAATAGCATGATGACTCACCACTAGTGGCTCTCGAGAAAGGCTGGGAGCCTGTTTAAAAGTTAATGTAATTTCTTCACTTTATTCTCATTAGTCTTGGCTGACAGTCTCAATCACAATCCCATACAGACTAAAATAGATTCATGGAAATTTAAAAGGCTGCATGACCAGAGGTAAAATCTGCCAATACAAATGGCTAAGCCTATGAGTTTGCAACATTTATTGAGTGCCTATTATGAGACAGGTGTTGAGACCCATGACAGTAGTGAAATTAACTCCCCTTTTTTCCCTTAAAAAAAAACACAAAGAAAAAAGTTCAGAGTTTAGTTTAGAGAGGGAGAGTAATAGATGGCATCTGTTGAGTTCTTATCAGTAACCAATTGGCATCATCTATACCACCCCATTTTATGCCTACTCAAAAATATATATTTTTGTTCCCATTTTACTGATGAAAAAATTGAAGTAATTGAGTTGAAAATGATTTCATCGAATTGCTCAAGTCAACTACCTATTCTAATTTTTTTTAGCTTACGTATTTCCCATAGGTCAAAATGTAGTTGAATATAAAATTATATTCAGCTCTGGAGATGTCATTGTCTGTAATTTGATACTTTGAAAATTATGAGAATTATTTCTTTTTCTCAATAGTTCACAAAAAAATCTATTAATTATGGTACCTATCCCCAATTCTCACCTAATTATACATACATTTTTCTTCAAGTCTTTCTCTGGTTCTGGCACCACTCTTCAAACCTTATCATACTCATGGTATCTATACCATACATATGTCTAGACCCCACAGTACTACTCATCAGAAATTTATCATAAATATATTAGGCAGAAACTTCACCTATAAATCTTTATAACTAATATTTTCTTTTTGTTCTTCAGGTGAGGAACATAGAAAACTGTTCCTTTTCTTTCAGAAGATGATAGTTAATGGAAAAGCATGAGGTAGGGGAACGGATGAGGAATAAAATCTAAATTCCTGACTAATCTGATGCTGTTTTTCAATATTTTATTGTTTCTTAACAGATATTGTGATGAACTTTTCTACTATTTTCTATAATAAATGTTGGTAGATTACAGGTGAAAATGTGTGTTTTTAGTACTCCCATTCAAGCTTATTTCTAATTTTGCATACATATAATTGTTATTATTTTCATTTTTATGTCTTGTATTTATCTTGGCAGTTTATTAATTCAACAAGTATTATTTATTGATCATAGTGTGCATTCTGAATATGCATAGAATGTTTTACTAATCTGTTTTAAAATTTAGTGTGTTAATTACTCAAAGATATCTAGTCAGCTAACAGTTTAACACAACTATCAGTTTAACAAAGACAAGTAACAAAATATTTAAATAATGTAGGCTCAATAGAATATAGGGAGTTTCAATTTTTAAATACTTAAAATGAGTAGAATTCTGTTAGCAATAGTAATAGCTAGAATTTATACAGTTTAAAATAGATGCTGTGCAGAGTGGTAAACACTTGACAAATATTTTAAAAATGTATTTCTCAAAATAAGCTTTCATATTGGTACTAATATTATTTTCATTTTATAAATGCAGAAACTGAAATTCAGGTAGGTTAAATAATTTACTTAAGGCCATGTGTAGCCTACTAAGATGTAGAAATCCAAAACTTCTCATTCTGCCTTTGGTTTTATTTCCCCAAAGACAGCTGATTATTTTCCACAAATCTAATATGTTCACTGACTTAAATATTGGTTGCTAGTAGCAACAACATGGAAAATACCTGCCTTCTCTAAAGATATTATCTCATGTGTAAGAATAGAGAATTTTTAATAATTTAAATAATCTGAATTCACTGCACGTAGAACTCATAGAGAAAACCACATCCTTTGACAAGCCATTCCAATGAGCTAGCTCTTACATCCAAGCCAGAGGGGAGGTGTAAACTAGACCTATGTTTTCAATCTTTGCAATCAAATTCACAAATATTCATATAAGATCAATTGTAAAGTAGAAATTGATAAGCAGATCATATTTTTCTAATGCCTGTCTTCAAAGGAGCCCTTAAGCTATGTCATCCAGTTTGTCAATACTAATAATTTCTAAGATATAATTCTTTTTCTGTATAGCCATGGATCTTCAATAGAAGTTTCTATTTAGTTAAAAAGACTTTGATAGAATATTCAATAGCTGAAAAATATTGCAAAAGCTGTGGAGGGAGCTCTTCCTGTTTAGTAGATTTTAGCTTTAAAGTTGAGAAAAATTTTAGGTCTTTTGAGTTTGTTTTCTATATTAAGAGTGCTAAATGGAGACATGCTAAACTTTAATAAAATCTTTGGAATTGTATCCATAGAACCACCTGGTGCTTTATAAAAAATAACGGCATTTCAAAAAAATGTTTAAAATCTATTGTTTCTTCTGACATGGTCTTGATAGGCAAATAGCTATGGCTTCTGTGAACATTAGTCCTCTACAACTATCTCTAGGTTGAAATATAAAGCAGGTTCAGGTGTAAATTTTTCTTGACTCTCACACCTGTGTTAATTTCCTATAACTCTTTCATTATTGGAAGGACTTGTAGGTAAAACTGAGGTTTTGCCACGAGTTGAAAATATCTCCCTAGGGATGCTTTACATAAACTTTTTAAGATCTTCCAAACCTCTTAACTACTATAGTTAATTAAATTATAGAAAACATATGTAACATGATAAATATCACTTTATCAGTGATCATATTACAATATATAAATTTGTCAAAGTACCACACCATACACCTTAAATGTACACAGTGTTAAATGTCAAATTTATTCAATAAAAAAGAAACAAACATAAAAGCACACAAGAAGAGGGGAAGAAAGATGATGTATGAAAAGTCTGATTTTTCTCGGATTCTGGGAGGCACATTATTTTTCTCTATGGAACAAGAAAAGAAAAATTAGACTAGTAAGATTTCTTATGTCTGGGGAAAATTTTATTCTAAATTCAAATCGAGAGTTGAAGGAACTCAAATAATAATGCTAAATAATTACATCTGACAAAAGGCGCTTGTAATTATTTAGCACTATTATTTGAGCTTCTGAAGTGTGGAATCTTGCCTTTTATTTAACACTCCAGTGAAATGAAAGCTATGTTATCTACCTCAGCAGTTGGCAATGATCCTATTTTAATATTTTCTTTTTAGGAATCATAAAAATCATGAAAGTAGTTTTCACACATATACTGGCTGCTAAGATCTTAATAATAGAAAGTGACTCAAACTTAAAAAATAGAGTAATGGGTATAATTTTAAAATGAAGAATTCTATAACTAACCCATTACTGAAATGTCTGTACCGAAATAGTGAGCATATGTTTTTTAAATAACACTTGTTTAAATCCAACTATTTATTTCATATAACCTCTCTGAAACATGTGTGTAACTAATGTGATAGTAGTAAGAACATGACTCTACACTACACCTTTATCAGAATGAGCATTTGAGGAATCTTTATACCCTGATGTTTAATTTGTATGGGTTGATTTACCATGGATCCGGAAGATACATGCTGAAACAAACACAACTCATGGGGTCAGATATTCATGCAATGTTGTCTCATTCTTCCATTATCTGTATTTGGTAATACTGTTTTTTCTACTGATTTGAAAGAAACTTTGGTTTTTATTGGTTTTTTGGTTTTTGGTTACTCCTCTAACAATATTCTAATTAGACTGTCAGTCTCAAATCATAGTTTATTTTCAGAAATAAAACTATCCAGTCTCAGTTTTATTTCCATGGAATAGCAACAAAAAATTGTAAAAAGTCAATTAAAAATAATACATAATAGGATCCATGAGCATCAAATAACCACTAAATAGGTCAAATATATTTGTAATACACATATATATATATATATATATAATATATTGTAAATGGCATACATCCTAAACTATTTAACATTACTGAGAGAAATTCATGAAATCTATTTAAATCAGATATATACCACACTGATGAACTCAAGGTTAAATTGTTAATTTTTTCCATCCTGCTCTTTAGATTCAATGCAACTTCAAATCAAGTTCCTGTAAGTTTCATTACTGAAATTAACTATTAAGCAAATAAAGAAATGAATTATGTAGTTCATATGGAAATACAAAAGGCTAAGAAATAAGACAAACTTGAAGAGGAAAGTTGGAGAAATTATTTAAAAACATCAAGTTAATGGGAACAAATAGGGTGGGGACAAATAAAGAGAGGCAGACATATGGTACAGACTGTAGGTTCCAGAAAGAGACCAACCTACATACATGCCACAGATTTATAACAAAGGTATGACTGAAACACAACGAGGCACTAATGATCTTTTCAACAAAAAGTTCTGGATCAAGTGGAGAGTCAAAGCGAGAAAAGAAGTAAACTTTGACACCTACCTCACATCCTACACAAATGTGAATCCCAGAAACATTATAGACTTAAGTATAAAATAATATTATTATGCTCTTAAAGATACCAAGAGGAATATACTTTCAAGAACTGGATAGGCAAAGATTTCTTAAACCAGACATAAAAATCAGTAACCATAAAATGTGATGAATTGGACACCATTAAAACTGAAAAAAACCTGTACATTAAAAGATCCCTTTAAATAGTGAAACCATTCACAAAATGTGAGAAGATACTGCAATACATATATCTGAAGAAGAACTCATATCTAGGACACACTGTTTTCCTATAAATCAATGAAAGAATAGATAAACTCTCCTGTCCTTCTAAGAAATATGAGCAAACTATTTGAACAGATACTTTACAAAAAAGAATATCAAAAAATGCTCGATCTCTTTAGTCAGGGGGAAATAAACAGGCAATGAGATAATCGTACAGCTAAAAGAATGAGATAATCTTCATGAGGACAATGAGATAATTGTACAACTATCCATTTTGAATGGCTACAGAAAGTGAAAAAATACTCGTAATACCAAATGACAGCGGGATGTATGAAACTGCAACTCCAAGCATTGTTTGTATATTTTAATTGTTAAAATCCTTTTGTAAAACTATTTGGCAGTGTCTTCCACATGTAAATATGCGCCTATCTAATATTCCAGCCATTCCACCTCTAGCCATATTACTATTACACAAAGTAATAAACAAATTTTATGTACCAAAAGACATGCACAAGAATTTTCATATCAACATTATGTATGCCATTGCAAATTTCTGGAGTTATTTTTTTACATAGGCCCTTATGCCTAGACCACTGTGTTGAAATTTCCTTACACCTCAACTCCTCTGTTACTGATAATTCCTCAACTCAGCGAGGTTCCCTTGCTCAGTCTGAGATTCCCCATTTTGCACTGTGTCCTAGAAAATGCCCTAAAGAGGACAGCCTGGATGCTTTCAGGACTTCCCCTAATTTGTCTCCCTTCTCCCAGGATCACAGACCTGTACTGCCTGTTGTCCAATATTTGAAAAGAGTTACTTCACAGTTTGTTTTGTTTTGTTTGCTACTTTTATTCCAGGAGGTTAATCTGGTCCTAGTTAAACCATTACAGCTGTTAGCAGAAGTCCTCATCCTTATCAACAGATTTTTTTAATGTTTAAAATAGTTTTTGTAGAATAGTTTTTATTGTTTGATTTTTGTATATCAGATATTTAGTTGTCTCCTATTTTATATAAGTGAAATAATTGGTGTTGAAGTGCTTATAAGATACTCAAACTTTGTGAACATTTGTCCTTTGCTATGTCTCATTTCTTACAAGGCTACTAGGTTTTTCATTTATTAATCCTCTTATATTCCTTAGGAAAGAATGAGGAAGTCCAAACTCAGTGTGTTTGGGATTTAAAACTAAGTTTAAAAGAAAGAATAGAATAACAATTTCTATCAATTGTACTTGAATAAGAGGTAAATAGCATTTTCAAAGTAGCATGGCAAAATTTAATATTCATAAATCAGGGCTTGAATCACAGATCTGTTATTAGCACTGTATCTATTAGAAGTTTTAATCCTCTATGAATCACAATGTTCTCATATCTTAAATGAAAATACTAATCCCCCACTTGATGGAATTAAAAGAGATAAAGTAAGCATTTTAGTATACAGTCAATATTAAGGTAACATCCTCATTATTTCTTACTGTTATTTCTATTTTTACTTGAAGTTTCTAAAAACTCTGTTACTGACTTTTACATACAGAAGAAAACAAAGCCTTCTTATGTTCCTATAAAATGAATAGATTCCTAAATTGAGTTTTTGGTCTTATATAGATACCTCACTAATCAGATATTATATACACTATCTTATTTTTTTGTTATTGAAACCTCTGTAGGCCAATAAATCAAATTCATAGACAGATTTTTGTAAAACTGGAGTCTCTGAGCTACTTGATGTGTCTTGTGTCTCTGCTTTAACCACTAAAACGTATTGAGCATAACAAGCAAGACCACTAATAACTCAATACTATATGCAGAGAAATCAGATTCATTGATAATGTATATACTGTTGAAACATGAATACAGTGAATTATAGTATGAGATGTTTTCAAGGTTCCTAAAAAATGTGGAATCAGCTACTTTATTATCCTGACACTTTCTGTTAATGGTGACATGGTTCAATAAATGAATATTCAGTAGTGGACCACACGTCCATAATGTTAATGCAGGTATAGATGCATAATCACAAGGCATAAAATGGCAAACTTCTCTGATATGTGCATGGATGATGTTACAAACTATTTAATTCTAACTGGCATTTCAGTACCTGTTAATTGCATGGTTAATTTTAATATAAGAAGAAATTAGTGAAATTAGACATCATTAAATTGAGAGATATAAACTTCCTCAGTGATCTGCTAAAACCAAATAAAGAAAAATTTCAAGATATACAGTCATTAAAAAGGTCGATTTGAGTCAATATAAGATGTTTTCCATTTCAATAAAGTGATATATATTAAACCCATATTAATAACATATTCAATTTTGTTATAATTGTTATAAAATTATTGGCCTGATTGCTAGATATAAAAGGCTACTTTGCCTCTAAATCATTTGTTTCTAATCATCAGCCTTTGAGAAAATGAACTATCACCATTTTTTTTTTTTCTTAATAATGTTAAGAGAGTGCTCTCGTAAAACTAAGGGGCATTTTATGTGTCCCATTCCCATTAGGTGAAACTCACCATGACCTGAGACTTTAAAAAAAAAGAAAAGCAAAAGGAGGGAAAGGTGTAAGACAAAAAGGAAAGTGAAAGCGGTATCTCAAACTCAAAAGACAGTGAAAGAATATTGTTGATGAATATTATGAATAGTTTCATTTTTCTTTCATGACTTGCTTTTTCTCCTTTTTCTCTTTACCAGTCTTGAAAATAATTTATCAATGTTATTCGTTTTTTTCAAACAACTGATCGTTGGCTTTTGTGGATCCTCTGTACTTTGTTTTATTTCTGACTTACTACTTTCACTTGTATGATTGTTATTTTCTCTATTGTATCTTCTTTGTCCTTATTATTCCTTTTAAGCTGGTTAATATAGATCTTTGACATTAACCTTTATTCTTATCTAGCAAATGAATATAATTTTGTAAATTTATCTCTAAATATGGATTCAACAGAATCCCCCAGGTGTCATGTATTTACAAGCGGTATATTATCATTTATTTTAAAATAATGAATTTTCATTGACTCATTATATAGGAGAGTATTTCTTAATTTACAAAGTAAATTATTTTCTAGTGATCTTTTTATTATTACCCGACATAACTACAAGATGGTTACAATAATATATTTCTTATTAATTAATTTGAAATTTGTTGAGACTTTTGTATAGTTAGTTTATTCATTCCCTGTTTTCATCATGTTATTTTTTTCTCCCCCTCTGGGTCTTTTAAATATTTACTTGTTCTTTGTCGTTGATTTTCAGAAACTTGATTATGTTTATAAGCAGGGTTTTCTTTGCATTTATCTTTCTTGGGGTTCACTGAAATTGAAACTGTGAAATAATGATTTCCACCAAATTTGGGGAAATGTCAGCCATTATTTCTTCAAATTTGTTTTCAATTCTATCTCCTTGACTCCTGAGTTTGTCATTATTGATATGTTAGACCACTTTATATTGACCATAGTTTACTGGTATTCTATTAGTTTTTATGTAATTTATCTTATAGTATATATACACATATACATGTATATGTACATATATATATACACACACACACATACATATATTTTGTCCCTCAAATCTGCTGCTCAGTTCACTTAGCATTTTTAAATAGGTTTTATTTTTAGAACAGTTTTAAGCTTGTAGCAAAATTGGGAAGGAGGTGCAGAGATTTCCCATATATTCCCTGTCCCCACTCATGCATAGCTTCCCCCATTATCAACATCCACCACCAGAGTGGAACACTTGTTACAGTTGATGAAGCCTACACTGACACATCATTATCACTCAAGTCTGTGCTTTTCATTAGGGTTCACTCCTGGTGTTATACATAAAATAGGTTTTGACAAATATATAATAACATATTATTCATAAAGAATAGTTTCACTGACTTAAAAATTCTGTGTTCCACCTATTAATCCCTCCCTACCCTCAAGCCCTCAGAAACAACTGATCTTTTTACTGTCTCCAAGTTTTGGCTTTTACAGAATGGCACAGATATGTAATCAATCCATATGTAGCCTTCTCAGATTGGCTTCTTGTACTCAATAATATGCATTTAAGTTTCCTCCATATCCCTTCATGACTTAGTAGCTCATTTATTTTTAGCACAGAATAATATTCCATTTTCTAAATGTTTATTTACCCATTCACTCACTGCAAAATTCCAGATTTGGCAATTATGAATCAATTTTCTATAAACATCCATGTGCAGGTTTTTGTTTGGATGTAAGTTTACAACTCTAAGTAGATACCAAGGAGCATGATTGCTTGATCTTATGGTCAGAGTGTTTAATTTTGTAAGAAACCACCAAACTATTTTCCAAAGTGGTTGTACCATTTTGTATTCTCACCAGCAATGAATGACAATTCCTAATGATCCACAACCTTACCAACATTTGATATTGTCAGAGTTTCAGATTTTGGCCATTCTAATAAGAATGCAGTGGTATCTCATTATTGTTTTAATTGGCATCTCCCTGATGAAATGTGATGTAGAGCATCTTTTCATATGCTTGTTTGCCATCTTCATAGCTTCTTTTGTGAAGTGTTTGTTAAGGTCTTTGCACTTAAAAAAAATTAGGCTGTACATTTTCTTATTGTGGAATTTTAAGAGTTCTTGTATATGTTGGGTAACAGTTCTTTATCAGATGTTGCTTACAAGTATTTTCTCCCAATCTGTAGCTTCTATTTACATTCTTTCAACAGGGTCTTTTGTGGGACAAACAGTTAAAAATTTTAATGAAGTCCAGCTTATCAATTATTTCTTTCATGGATTATGCCTTTGGTGTTGCTTCTAAAGTTCAACACCAAATTCAAGGTTGTCTATATGACCTTTCTTCTATATTTTTTCCAGGAGTTTTATAGTTTTGCTTTTTAGGTCTGTACTCCACTTTGAGTTTATTTTTGTGAAGATTGTAAGGTCTGTATGTTGATTCATTTCTTTGACATGCAGATACCCTGTTGTTCCAATACTATTGGTTGAGAGACTCTCTTTGCTCCATCATATTGCCTTTGTCAAATCCAATTGACTATATTTATATGGGTCTATTTCAGGGCTCTATGCTCTATTCCAGTGATTTACCTGTCTGTTTTTCACTGATATCATACTTTTCTGATTACTGTAGCTTTATAGCAAACATTGGGTCAAGTAGTATCTGTCCTCAATCATTGTTCTTCTCAGACACAGAGAGGACTAAAATGAGTAGTCTAGGATGGATCAAACCCATTGCAAACACATGCACATGGACTCTGTAATTAACCACTAAAAAGCTTAAAATCATGCTTAAAAGGAAAATTACATCTGTTTTTCATGCCATGTGCTATTAGCATGATTAGGCCCAAATGTGAACCGAAGCAATGGTTTTAATCTTATATAAAGCAATATAGAGATTCAGTTTAACCTACTTTAAAATTGTTGAAATTCAAACATAGCCTTCATTTGGTGCCAAAGAAATATTCCAGGCAGAGGTGTAAGATGTGAATTTTCTATGTGTTTGTGAATTTATTAATTTATAGATCTTATAAATTAATCAATCTATTATCTGAATTCATTTGTTTTGATAGTGTCACGTGTTATTTGCTTTATAATTAAACAGGAAGTTTAATGAGGCTTTATATGTCTTCAAAATTTTAAACTCTGAAGCACCACTGAAATAAAATTGTCAAACATTTTGATATTACCAATTGAACACATGGTGATACAATAAGAAACAGCAAAAATTGCCAAACATCTCAGAATTAGAGCTTTCCAAATTTGGAAATTTGGAAAAATTAATTCAATTGAAGAGACCGAGTTAATAGTTAAACAAGAAATACAAACAAAACAAAAGAAAGCACCATGTTCTTCATTACACATCAAATTTAACTGCTGGTTTTAAAAAGCCCTGCATATTTATGTCACGCAGACAAAAAAGTGGTTTAGAGAGTCTTTAAGATTGAAATATGTGAGAAGTTTAGACTCATACTCGACTACTAAATCCATGTGCTCCTTTTCAGGCTCTCACTCCTTTCTTCTCTAGAGCACTAGCAACATCATCGCCACCATTTAATTTATGATCATTACTAATACTAATCTCATAATACCTTTTATCTCTGTTTACATCAATTCTAAAATATAACTGTTTGATTCCCAAGTCATTCCTTAGCTTCTGTATTCTAACTCACCATGATTCTATGCAGGATAAGGAAATGCTCTGGACCTACACAAATCTCTACCTTCATTTTCTCCATTTTACTTAAAAGTATCTGAATAGAATATATTTTCTATATTTTAAAATTTATTTTCTTTTTCTACTCAGAATATAAACTCAATGAAGACAAAATGTTTATATTATCCAGCACCTAGAACAGTATATAAAACGTATAACAGGTACTCAATAAACATGGGTTAAATGAATATATAAATCCTGAAGAAGAAAAAATATTTGCACAGATTAGTGCTGCCCATTATACATATACTTTTAATTTGTGTTTTTTTCCTCCAAAAAAGAAAACTTGAATATGTCTCTGTCTTAGTTCAGGCTGCTATAACTAAATACCTTTGACTGTGTTGAGTATAAAAAAAATATTTCTCATAGTCTGGAGGCTGGGAAGTCCAAGATCAAGCCTACAGCACATTCTGTGTCTGGTGAAGCCTCACTTCCTGCTTCATAGTCATTCCCATTTCTCTGTGGCCCCATATAGAAGGGGAAAGGGTGCTTTCTGGGCCTCATTTACAGGGGCACTAACTAATCACATGCACACAGGTTCTGCCCTCATGACCTGATCATCTCCCACCTCCTAATACCATCATCACCTTGGCTACCAGATTTCAGTATATGCATTTGTTGGGAGAGAACAAAGCAGCATCTTACAAATGATCAGTGAATATAACACAGATTAACTCAAATAAAATAAAATAAAAAATAGAAAAATTAGTCTGAGAAAAGCACATAACTTCAAGGTCACAGACAAATACCCAGATAAAAAATTTTTATATAAGAAAATTAATAAATTAATGTAGCATGTGCCAGGTAGATCCTACAGGTTGCAGATAGTAAGGTGGAATTAGAAATAAAGATTTATTTGGGGATAATCCCTGTGAAAGCTAAAAGAGAGAAGGAGAAGGAGTATCTTATACCTCCACAGTGCTCAGCCATTAATAAGGACTTCCAAGGATGCACAAAGCCTAAACTGAAAGCTGAGGTAGACCTCACCATAGCTGGAGAACTAGTTTCACGCCCCACAGCTGGTTCTTTCTGTACCCTGTTATTAGAAGGTGCTCCTCTGTGGCTGCCACATAATATGAACTTAAGTTGAAGGTCTATGTATTTGTTTTTTGCATGTTTTTGTTTTGAGGAGCTACACTTTTGGATGGAAGACAGGGAATAATTGTCTTCTAGGGCAAGGTAACATAATAAGTCTTGCATAGCCACAGTACTCTCTCAATTGATGTATAGCAAATGACCATATCTGAAGAGAGAAATAAGAAAAATTCTGAGTTCTAGAAATCCCATTATATGTGAATAGTCACAAGTACCAAACCAAGGTTGGGCTTTATCAAACACACACATTCTGTAAATTAAAGAGATTAAAGAACTAAGCCTGGAAACCCTATTAATAGGTCACCCAAATAGTATTTATTTGGACTGTCCCTGAGATAAAATTTAAAAAAAATAATTTTTTCCCTAATAATGCATGCTTTTATTTTTATATTTTTGTTTGTTTGGTCTGTTGTTCTTGGAGAGAGGAGAGGTCAGGAGAATTAATCTTCAACTCACCATGAAAAAAAAAAAAGGATTTTCCAGAATGTGACCAAGATGATTAGGCAAGGGGGCGCGGAGATGCGGACACCTGTAATGAGCCATTATAGGAGTTATGATGGAGGAGTTAACAGAGGCAGAAACAGCAGTGACTGTGGATGGTCTTCCATTGGCTATATGCCCACAGGTAAGTATTAATACATGACCTATACTACCACAGTGGTGAGTAACTAACATGAAAATCAGCTAAATAAAAGACTGCCTCAATTACAGCTCTGTCCAACTGTCAGATTAAAACATGGTGTATTAGTTGTCTATTGCTGCAGTAACAAATTACTACAAGCTACATAGTCTAAAGCAACCCAAATTTATTATGGCACAGATTTTGTAGGTCAGATGTTAGGATGGGCTAAGGTTTCATAAACCTGAAATCAAGTCATTGATAGGGCTGTACTCCTTACTAGAGACTCCTAAGGAATAATCTGATTCCAAAGTCATTCAAATTGTTGACCAATTCCATTTCCCTATGAAGGCAGGCATGGGGTCCCTATTTACTCACTGGCTGTCCGTCAGGGATCTGTCTTTGCTCCTAGATGCTATCTGTATTCTTTCTCATGCTTTCTGTGTGGCCCACTCCAGCAAGAGCAGATCAAGCTCCATGTCAGGCCTTGAATTTCTCTGATTTCTCCTGCTACCTCATCTCCTTGACTCCGGTTTAGAAAGTTCTCTTTAGAGACTTTAGACCTTTAGAGACTCTTGTGATTAGATTGTGCCCAGTGAGGTAATCCAAGATAATCTTCCTATTTTAAAGTACATAATTTTAATGACAACTATAAAATACCTTTTTCTATACAATGTAAAATATTCATAAATTATAGGGATTTTGACATAGAGATCTTTGTGGGTCTATTCTGCTGAAATATAGAAAAATTCCTGTTTCCTTTTAAAAACAAAATGAAATGATCCAAATTACTCAATCAAATGTACATGTCAAATACTTGCACATGCATATATATATATGTTCATATAAACTCATGTGCACATGCATTCCCTTAAATCTCTAAATCACTGATACCAAGATAACATTTTTTCCATCTACCTTAAGTGCTTCATCCTTATGTTTCATTTTAGTGTGTAATAAACAAAACAAAACATACTTTAAGGCTTTAAGCATCTTTGAATGAGTGCTTCAAATCAAACAATGAAAAGACATTTCCCTTGATTTCTTTTATACTACATTGTGAAATTTCCATTTTATAAGAAATTTCATTTGACAATTTCCATTCATTTATTAGTGACAGGTATTATTATTATTATTACACACTAATTAATGTACTTTGTTTCTCTTCTAAAATAAGATCATTGAGTAGGAAATGTGAATAGCTAAATGGCCAAAGTGTCATTTGTGTGTATTAGTGGAATTCATGTATTAGTGGAAATTTTGATTTAGAAAATCACCAAAGCAAACACATTAATAAAATATCACAGGACTCTCATATGTCTACATTTAATTGTGCTCCTATTCCTCAACATAGACAATAATTACTCTATTTTCTATGCAACATGGGCTGTTTCTGAATTATAGTTACATTTTACTGCCTCAATCCAGGGAAACATTGCTTTAAAATAAGCTGCATCAACTTGCATTTCTCTGTGGGAAACTCTGGGAAGAAATGAAAATCATTTTAGTTACTGTAACATTGCCTACATCAAAACAGAACTATAATTATATTGCAGGTGGCAAACTACTTAAGGTACCTGCAGAGTACAGATAAAGTGGTTCATTGGTCATCCGTTTCCCAGGAGGTTAGCTTACTCCACAGAGTGTGTATAATGCATATTAATCCAAATAGCCCTCAATTCCAGTCATTTAGAGAAAGAACACCTGAATCATTCTTTAAAAATATGTTTTTAAATCCATTTTTTTCTTATTCTAATCACTATCATTCAGTATTTTTAAACCTATTTGGAAACTGATATTGCTACTCTAAAATAATTATCCAGAATTTTTACGCTTCTGAGATTACCCTACAAGAAAGGGAGTAATGATGCCCTGCATGTGCGCCATGTCAGGAGGTGTTCAAAGCATCGCATCAGCTAAAAATATGTGAACTCCCGGTATCCATCATTGTAGCAGGTAGATAGGTCAAGTTAAATGGAAAATTCTCAAAGCATGAGACATTGTATCTTTCTTGAAAAAAGGCAGTGTCAAAAGTAAAAACAGAATTTTCCCATTCTCACAAACAAATTTGTGGTCTATATACTAAATATTCATATATATTTTAAGATACTGTGACATTATGACAGGTGGGCTCGCTCATTTTTTCTATTGATTACACATTATATATGATGGGATGAAAAGTAGCTTGTGGTTTGGAACACAAATAACAATCGAACAACAAGCAAATATGATGCCAACTACCATTTATAAATCAATGCTAGCTCTAATTCATTGATGTTTGTAGATTGGCAAAATCCTTTTCACAATTCAGTTCATTACCTCTATGCATTTAAAGTAAAATAACTATAAAAGGTGCAGGATGCCTGGGTCATTTCCAACACTTACAATTAACATTTCTTAGTTTAGCTATGTATAATAAACAAAATGAGGTCACATTAAATATATTATTTTATCTGGAAGATAATTCTACATAAAAATAACTTATACAAGTCTTATATGTAAGTCTCAGGTAATATTTTAGGATTTAGTCAAAGTAAGACCAAATGATTTGAGTTAGATACAGGAGAAATAAATTTTCATAGTCAGCCATGAAAGTTATATTTTAAAATATAGGACATTTTTACTCAGAAAGCATCCATGAATTCCACTAATACACACAAATGACACTTTGGCCATTTAGCTATTCACATTTCCTACTCAATGATCTTATTTTAGAAAAGAAACAAAGTACATTAATTAGTGTGTAATAATAATAATAATACCTGTCACTAATAAATGAATGGAAATTGTCAAATGAAATTTCTTATAAAATGGAAATTTCACAATGTAGTATAAAAGAAATCAAGGGAAATGTCTTTTCATTGTTTGATTTGAAGCAACATTCTTATTAAGCTCATCTTATTCCTTTTAGTTTCTTCACTTACAGGCTTATTTTCTTAGCTGGTATTAGTCTTCACTGAGAAAAATTAATGAAAAAAATGTGAAGCTTTATCTAAATTTTTTATTCACTCAAGTTCTTAAGTTAAAAAAACAAATGAGAGCAGTCTTGCTTTATTCAATCAATTTTGAAAGGATAAAATTTTTGTAAATAATCTATTCTATAATACACAAGAAGATATATTTTATAATTCTTAACTTCTTATTTTTATTCTAATATGTTGATTGAAACAATACAAAAATAATATTACAGAAAATGATTTTGTAGCGAGACAATGTTACATATGAATTAACTAAGTATCTGCTCTGATGTATAATTTTTACTTTCATATTCTTGAATAATATACTTTTCCAAAGTATTCCATGAGAATTTTTATAGCTTGCATTGTCTGCTGCATAATTTGAGGGTTATTTAGGACGTGTGAATCACAGTGAACAGGCTCCCTCTATCACCACCTAAAAGGTGGCATTCCAATTGAAAATTAAATGCTATTACATCTACTTATAGGGTATTCACCATTTAAAATTTAATTGAAATTTCAAGAATAGATATTCTTAGAGGATTTTGTGCAGGGACAAGATTCTAAATAGAATTTTTGTGAACACCATGGAAGCACTTGAATATTAAAAACACTAAACAAGTCAGTGCCAGCTGTATTTAAATCATTTTTTTCTGATGTTTCTACAAAGAGTGACAATGTTTTTGCTGTTCATTTGGCTATTCCGTAACCCTGTCACTAAAGTTTTAGGTTTTAGCTCTGATCCTTTTCTGTTAGAGCTCATGGAGGAAGTTTTTAAATTCACTTTTAGTTGAGACAAAACACATTTTGAATACTTATTAGTATTTGACATTTGTGAAAGATTTTAATACATCATTATCCAGAACACAGTGCCTGAAATTGTTGTTCCAGAACATAGAGGACCCATCAGAATGGTTGCTTTTACTATTATTCTTTCTGCAGGTACATCTCTATCTTTAAATATTATCTTAGTACACATAATGGAGGATATTATCTTTCATATATCTTTTATTACCTTAAAAATTATGTCTGAAGTATTTATGAGTGTTATTCTAAGTTAATGTTTTCTAAATATTTATATAAATTTAGTATTTCACATGATTTTTTATTTTAAATGTCTATATTCTTTGTATATGAGTACATTTTTCCATTGTTGGACATTAAAAAATTGGATTTGCATTAATAGTAGAATATATTTGGTTTTAAGCTTAGTATGTAACTTGTAATTTTGCTCCACTGTTTTCAGGTTGCATAATTACCCTATGTTTACATAATTTATAGATAGATAGATAGATAAATGATTACATTCATAATCATACATATTTACACATGTGATTTATAGATATTTATATATACAGTGTATATATATACATATATTGTCAATATATAAATATATCTTTATAATATATAGAGATAGATAAAGATATTTGTTATAAGGAATTAATTCATGTGGTTATAGAGACTGAGAAGTCTCAAGATCTGCAGTGGCACTCTGGAGACCCAGGAGAGCCGAGAGTATAGTAAGAGCCAAAGCTCACATTCCAGGGTGAGTCCAAAGGTGGGAAAAGACCAGTGCCCCAGCTCAAAGACTGGTAAGTGTGAATTATTCTTCATCGTTTTATTCAGGCCTTCAATAGATTGGATAAGCCACAGTGAGGAGGGCAATCTGCTTTACTCAGGGTAATGTTCAAAGGTTAATCTCAACCAGGCACACCAGCAATAATGCTTAACCAAATACCTGCACACCCCAGGGCCCTGGCAAGCTGTCATTTAAAAATCAACCATCCCATCTGGACTCATGAATATTGGAAAATAATCAGACTCTGTGGTGAGGAGCATGGAAGGAGCAAAACGGGAATATTGAGTTCAAGGAGATCTGGGGAAGAAATGTAATTTTTAGGCCACAGAAGTTGGCATGAAGAATGAGGATCTTTATCTCACATATTAATGTCTTCCCCTGAGACATCCTTTATCAAAGAGGTAGGTTTGGAAAACCCAAGACAACAAACTGAAAATTTTTATAAAAGAGGAAATTCTTTGCTCTCTTACAACACTAAACTATGTTTTCTACCTTTATCTTGCATCTACCTACCACTTCAGCATTTTATTTAAAATAAAAATAATAATAATAATAAAGGGAGAAATGTGGGATCCACATATAAATCAAGTATAAAAATCAAACGAAAAAAAAGAGGAAATTCTTTAAGGTTAGTATAAAAGGCAGCATAAGGTATATTAATATTAGAAATCAACAGCTTTTATTTATACAAACAAGTGGGCAGAAGAAAGCAAAAGAAAACTTCCATTAAAATAGCAATAAGAAGTTGAAATATCTAGTGATAAATCTAAATAGAAAATGCAATGTTTTTTAAGCAAAACTTTGAATCACTAATAAAAGACTCAAAATAATTGAATAAATTGGAAAGTTATTACATTTTTTTGATATTATGATTAATGTAATTATTCACATAAATTCTTTAGCTTTCATTGCATTCTTAATGACGTTATGGCTGCATGAAGACTTATTTCACTGTGAATAATGTCATACAAGGTCCATTCGTGTAGCAAATGTCAGGATTTCTTGTTTTTTCTTAATGGCTGAATAATATGCTGTTGTTCATATATTCCACATATTCTTTATTCATTCATCCATAGGGCAGTTAGTTTGTATCCTTGTTTTGCCTATTGGAAGTACTGCTGCAGTGAACATGGGAGTGTAGATAGCTCTTCGAGATCCTGATTTCATGTCCTTTGGGTCTATGTATACCAAGAAGTGGGACTGCTGGATCATATGGTCATTTACATTGAATTATCTCAGGAACCTCTTTGTTGTTTTCCATAGTGGCTTCACCAAGTACCTTCCTACCATACTCTGGTTCCGTTCTTCCTCTCTTGCTAGCCTCCTTTGTGAACTGGTGATTTTCTGTAGTAGCATGCTTGGAGTTATTTATCTTTTGTATATTGACTGTAGGCTTTTGCTTGGTAGTTAACATGAGGCTTACATAAAACATCACATAGTTACAACTACCTGTTTTATGATGACAACTTAACTTTGCATACAAAAACTCTACCTTTTAACTCTTTTCATGCTCATGATTTTCACTATTTACATTTTTTGATTTTGTGCATTCTTCAAAAAATTATAGTAGTGATAGTTATTTTTAATAGTTTTGTCCTTTAATCTTTATACTGGAGTTAAGTGGTTAACACACCGCTATATTACAGTATTAGGATATGCCAAATTGACCGCATACTTACCTTTACTAATGTGTTGTATATTTTCATGTTGCTAACTAGTAATCCTTTCATTTCAGCTTGAAGAACTCCTTTCAGCATTTCTTATAACATAGGTCTCCAGTTGTGATTAAATTCTTAAGCTTTTTTGTCTGGGAAAATCTCTCTCCTCATCTCTAACGATTGACTTTGTCAGATAAAGTAAACTTGGTTGGCAGGTTTTTCTTTCACACTTTGAATAAATCTCACTCTTTCTCCTACTCTGTGGTGTTTATGTTGAGAAATTACTGATAACCTCATGTGCATTCCCATGACTGCAATGACTGTTCCCCTAGTTTGGGATTTCAAGGGCAGTGAGGCCCTTGAGGTGGTGGCTTGGTGCAGTCCCTTAGCTGGAAAGAGGAAGCTACTAATCATGAGTGAATCCTAAACACAGGTATGAACTGGGCCAGGTGACCCTTTTGTCCTTGGGGACCTGCCCAAAACCTCTACCTTTGATGCTGTTTGTAATGCCAGCTCTAAGCAGACAGACTTACATGGTAAAATAATGAGATCTCTGATATACTTGGTGTTTCAGGGTTTCAATGGCATGGAGTTTGTCTATGCACACATGTGCACCAGCAAGACCTACACCATGCAACAAACCTGAGTAGAACCTGAACTGTATGGGGTTATCCCTAATGCCTGTAACACATCACTCATATCTTGCATTCCCAGAACCAGCACTGCCATAGTTCAGGTTTACCTGGAGATCTACCAGGAGGAGAGTCAACACCTGCTCTGCAAGGAGACTTGTAAGAGACCGGAGCTGAAGGAGAACCCTGAGATAGGGTCTACATCAAGTATCTCCCCTCCTTTGGCACTGAGAATTTCAATATTCAAAGTATATGATGAACCTGTGGAGCCAGATGTAGATGGTGGGCAGTACACAACTGAATGATGTCAGCTCTGGTCCCACACCATCTTTGTCATCACCACGGAGTGCAGTAAGCATGGCTCTGATGGCCAGGACCACATCCATTTGGGCAAGCTCAACCTGGTGGACCTGGCTGGCAATGAGAGGCAGAATAAAGCAGGACCCAACACAGCTGGAGGGAAAGCCACAGTCTGCAGGTAGTGGTGGCAATGGAGGTGGCAATGATGCTAGTGAGAAACCTAAGGAAACCTCCAAAATCAACCTCCCATTGTCTGCCCTGGGCAATGTGACTGCTGCTCTGGTGGACAACAGGAGCACTCACATCCCCGACTGGTACTCCAAGCTGACCCAGCTGCTCCAGTATTCTCTGAAGGGGAATGCCAAGACCACTACAGTGGCCCTCCTGGAGCCAGCTCCTTAGAGCACTACAAGAGCCTGTCAGCCCCAGTGGGGTTCTGTGTGGGGCCAGTGATTGAGCCCTGGGTGGCTGAACAGAAATATGACAAGAACTGCCTGCCCCAGACTATCTTGGAGTCAACCTTGCATAAGAACATAGTTACCTTCAGAAGCAGAAGAAGGGCCTGGAAGAAAACAGTGGCCATACAGGATGATTGAAGTCTGGTCACTGAGGAGAAGCAGAGCTTTTGGAGGAGAAGATGCTGGGAGACCTATAGTGGGAGCACCAAACCACAGGGCTGCTAGCAGCCAAGTACAAACCCACGAGAGCAAGCTGCCTGTCTGGGGCAGGAACATCACGGATCCCCCAACAAGCAGCACATGTTGGAAGTGAAGAGTCAGGAGACTGCAGAGCAGAAGTTACCTGAGCAGGAAATGCAGCAGAAGATGATGCTCAGAGATGAGGAGACCATGGAGCTCTGGGGGCACCTATATACCTCTCCCCGCAGCAGGAGGTAGAAGTCTACCTAAGAAACTCAAGAAGCTTCATGCCAAGCTGCAGGTGGTGAATGCTGAGATCCAGGATCAGCATGAGCATGCCTGTGTGGAACAGGATTTGGAGGAGGCACAGAATGAGCACACCCAGGAACTCAAGCTCAAATATTTAACCATCAAGAACTTCATCCCTTCTGAGGATAAGAGCAAGGTCATGAGCTGGTTTTACCTAGACTGTGAGGAGGAGCAGTGGAAGATCCAGCCTTCTGTGTCAGGTGGAGTTCATATCAGCGAAATAAGGAGTGACCAATGACCCCGGTGGGCTACAAGAGGCCTATAGGTCAGTAGGCTTGGTTGCCATGGTGATAGGGCCCCACCCTAGACACGGCACTGAATGCACAATATTTTTGGATTTGTATGTGTCCCTTCCAATTGTGAATGACATGCAATTCTATCAGAACCAAGAACAAGATATCTCTCCAAGATATGGAGAGGCTCATGTAGTCAGACAGCTTTCTGGAAACACCTTCCAGGCTTGAAATCCGAAAGTCCAGATCCAGGTGCCGGAGTCCTCAGCAGAAGACTCCATGGTATAATATACACAAATAAATAAAGCTCAAACAATGTTATTTTTCTGTGAAATAACCCTGTTAGTAATTACCTATACATAGAATTAAATTATCTATAATAAAAAAGCATGTTTAATATTGCTTTTGTGTTTCTTATCTGTACAACCATCAGTAGCTCCATACAGTCTTGAGGGAAAGGGGTTAATATTTTTATAAGCTCCCGTTGTCATTGATCCAATAAATCCATTAACCTTCAGATAGTGTTTATTACTTTTAATGAATTATGCTAGCAGAATATGATGTTAGATGTTATTTGGTGTATTGAGGATGACATTCCTTATTTTACTCTATTGGGAAATAAAAAGCATAGATATTGTTGATATCATAATGTACATTTCCCAATGGTCTTCTGACCAAACAATGGTCAGAACTGTCCAGGTGTATTCATTGCACACATCGTTACAAAGTTGACATATATAATATTTAATTCATGAGTGAGAACAAGATATGCCACCTGCAATACAGTAATATGCACTTTGGCTTTCAAAGCAATTTTCACTGAAGACTCAGGAACTCCTAAGGCTTCTCAAGAATCATTTGAAATGCAAATATCGCATTTGAAAGGTTGTTCTCCTTCAGGACAAAATATTTTTAAACTGTTCAAACAGGACATCAATACAGAGACTGGAGTGAAGGTTCTTAAAGGCACAATTACATTTCACGGATTTTTGCAGGTACTTGAAATATTTGTATATATATCATTAGGATGCGTTAAATTGTTAAAATGTGTTAGTTATCTCATTTTTACATTTCAGCATATGACACATAATATATGTTAGTTATGTGATTTCAATTATTTTGCCTTTAATATGGTCTGATAATTATTTTTCTATTGTATTGTTATACTGCTATGCTGCACAACATATTTATATGAAATTATAGATACCTTTACAATCCATTAGAATGTAATTACATTCTGATACCAAGTAAATTTTTTTCCATTAATAAATATATCATGATATTTGCAGATATAAGCAACAGCATTAAATCTTAAACTAGCTTAAAAAATCAATTTCTATATTATGACAGAAATTGCTATTAAAACTTTTAGAATTAACAATGTTCTTTTAGCTGACAACTAAGGAATGATAGAACTGACCCTTCCCCTTCAGTGTCCATCTTAATTGTTTCAAGTAACTCTGCTTCAGCTTAATTCACATGTGCACATCTGATCTGATCATTATGGACACTCTGACTGGCCAGCTGGGACTTCAGATTTGTCTCCGTAGACTTGAGGGTTAAGGTCAAATGAATGACTGGTTCTTTCTGAAAGAAAATTCTTTTAAAAGTTTCTATTATAAGAAGAAAGAGTAATGAACACTCAGTGTTCAGAATGTTCAGAGTTCGCACAGCCTGATTCTCTGGCCTTACAGACTCAGCCGAGGCCTTTAGGAATTTGGCCTCACACTTATATGTATAAACTTTGAGAGTCATGGGAGCTTTGATCTTGAGGACAGCTTTCTGTATGCAATCACGCTAGATGTGAAGAAAACACTCCCTTGGTTCCAAGTTTGGAAATGCCTCAATTTCTCCAGAACAGGGAGACCTTCTGGACATTTTACTCCCTGGTCAAAACCCATAAACCCTCCATTGCTCCTAGGATGAGTCAAATCATAGCCCTTTCCTTTGTTTCTTTGCTTGCTCTCCTTGTATCTGCCTACTTAGATCTTTCAAGACTTTTCATCCTAAGTTCCATTCTTCAGTAATATAGATATTTTTGCATTCTTAAATGTACTATACTCTTCCTATATTCCTTCACTTGACATCTGAATATGCTCTTCCCTCTGTTGGAATCAGCCTCTTCCCTGAGCTAAACTCTAGTCACTTATACTCTTTTATCATATATCATTTACTCAGGGAAGTGCATTCTCCTAAAATAAAGCCTGCTACCAGTTGATCAGCTTCTCTTAGTTGTACTCTAAATCTGATGCTGTGCTTTTAAAATAAGAACAGTATATATGGACATTGTAAAGTAAAAATGAGACACAAGTTAGGGCCAAGAAGTTAAAATGCTTATGAAAAATACTACATGCCCAAATCTAAGCTAAGGTTTAGGACAAAGGTTTTTATGTTATCATTAACAAAAATTTTCAAATTCTATAAGGTAAACTATGGGGCTTCCCTATCTCCTATAGTTCTGGTCAAAGACATACTTGCTTTAACATATAAAATTATGTAGACAAGTGGAAATTTTTCTAGTCATGCCAAAATATCTGGAATCACATAAAAGTAACAGAATAAAGATAGGTGAAGGGAGACGTAGTGGAGAGAGAAGACAAAGTAAAGCAAGAGACCATTTGCTAATTAATATTCCCTTGTTGCCTGCTTTAATCTCCTCTTCATGCTGACAGTTTTTCACAAACAATTTTTATGTCTGTGCTGTTTTTATATCTTCCATAATCCAGTGTAAGAGTTCCTTCCCACATGTCAAATTTAATGACAGACAGTAACTCAGTGGTCTTCCTGATTTACAGATAAGCAAATGTCCTGCCATAACAGCCCCTCCACAGGTAATAAATATTCCTCCAATTATTGGTGGAATCAATTGTATACTTCCCTTGCAAAATTATTAGTGTAGCAGGTTGACTCCTCAGCTATGCTCAGGAGTTTTGAATTTTGAATAAATTATTCAAATTTGAATTGAATAAAAACAACACAGACTGGTCATGGATATTACTCCATTATCTTGCTCTGACTGACCATCTTCAGTTATTCAAAATAGAGAAAATTGTTTCAATAATTCTTTGCAGTTGTTCATATGTGCAGAAGCTGGGGTGATTTATAATCAAATTCAGTAATGATAAAGCAAAATAAAGGTAGTAACCCACTAACGAGCCAACAAAGAACAGTTCTGAGACCAAAGGTTGCTGTCTCACTGCTTCCCAGATTAAGTACCTCTTTGAGACATAGAGTACATCCAGGAATGAATAGAGTGAAGCCATGCTGTCTTTATAGGACTTGGCAATAGTGAAACAGTAAACCTTACTTTAATCTCTATTTTGTCCTACCCACATTGCCACACTGCTTGCATGTGATAATTTGCCTATAAGATTAAATGTGCAATGCACTCATGAAGCATGGTTGCAATTTAATGAAATGTGATCCACATTATTTTAATTGTATAATTCTGTGACTTATGACAAATACATGTTATAATAACCACAGTCAAAGATATATAACATTTTTCCACCTTCCTAAAAAGTCCCTGTATGGCGCTTCACAGGCAGCCTTTCCCTAATCCCTGATTCAGACAATACCTGCTATCTGTGACTATGAATTTGTGTTGCCTCAAGAATTTCATATACAGGATGCATTTGTTTTCTGGAGCATCTATAAAAAATTGCCACAAACTTGGTGGTTTAAAACAAGAAGAGTGTGTTGAATTTGTATATTTGTTGTAGACAAATGTTTATCTTTAGTAAGAAATGCAAAAACTAAATGTAACAAATTACGTGCAAATATTGTACACTGAACATCACTAAATATTGATGACAAAATATTAATAAGTAGTGGTATCTCTTTTATTTTAGGAATCCACCAGAAGGATACAACTGAAGGGGAGGTATTTGAAGGATGAGAGTCTCTATCTGCCTTTGTTGGAAGAAGTCAGGGTGGGGATACATGGAAAACATGAGAAGGAAAGTGGGTGGTGTCTAGGAGCAAAGGCCAGCTCTTCCCTGACAGTTAGCAAGGAAATAGGTTCCTTAGTCCTACAAATGAAAGAAAATGAATCCTTCTGACGGAATGTGCTTGGGATTAGATTCATCCCTAGAGCCTCTGGAAAGGAGCACAGCCCTACTGGGTAGTATAATCAAAAGCAGAAAGAACATAGTATATTAAACAACTGTAAGATGAGATAATAATAAGTTACACAATATATTTACTATGGTTTTAAATATTTTGCCCACCTTTATTCCATGGAAAAGCCAATGCTCATATTCTAGGTATATATAGAGAAAAATAGGCATAGCGGATTTTGGCTCTTAGGTGCATTTCCTTCTGTTACACTTTTCCTTACACATCTGTTTATTCCAAATATAGGCTAATAATGGACACACTTTAGGTAAAAAAGAAACAAAAGTGGTGCCTAGCTATGTGTACAAAAGGTTAAAATGTAATAGCAAAAAAAGATAACTGAATAAAATTAGTTATGCAAGATGATTTATTCATACTGTACAAATGTTTTTTTAATTACTTATAATCTAAATAAGACTTTTTCTACAAGATTTTATTATGTACCTCATTTTATTGTGGTGGAATTTAGAAGAAAATAAGCTGTGGAAGCTTATTCAAATTCTTGACTAGAAAATGATGTAATCTGAAGTAGAATTTAGGATCGTTTATTTTTCTAAAAGTAAATAACTGCCCCTAATTTTAACAAAAATAAAAATTATATTTCCATATGCTGTGTTTTGGTGAGGTGAACTGTGTTTAAATCCAATGGTTAATCCAAACTAATGTTGCTTTAAATTATATATAAAAAGCTGCACTTTAATACAAAACAATCTATTAATTGCAAAATAATAGCCATTCTCAACATTCTGTGTGATTCTCTTTTACCTGCATATGAGCATAGTATTTGATTATGGAGACAGCATGCATTATAAAGGTGATTAAAATAATGCAACTAGATTGGAAATCAGGCATAGCTACAGCAATAAGCACAGAGTGTCCAGAACACTTAATCTAAAATGAAAATATTTTAAGCTTTCACATTTAATCTAAATTGAATTTATGCAGTTAAAGAGTGTAAAAAGGGAGTTTCCTTCATCAAAGATTACCCTTTCATAGGCCAAGAGGTATCTACTTACAGACATCTTCTGCAAACCAATATTCACACCACTATGGAGATTTATTATTGAAGTGCTCTAAATCATTGTAGCTGCACAGCACTTGACAGTGCCAATGTGATCAGAGCTGACAAGGCCTAGAGCACATTTGGTGTCTGCTGTTAGAAAGTCCTGCATGTTGCCAGTGGAGCACAATCTTCTGCTTAAGCAGAGTTCTTTGGGAAAATGGACAGAAATACGAAAAGCAAGATGAGATAAATAAAATAGAGGGTAAAAAGGAAGATAAATGAGAATAAGAAATCTTCAAATGAATCAAGACAGCAAACACAAAGCAAGTGATTTATGGGTTTCATGGTCTGATTGCTGCCAGAAGACCACAAAGGTTACATTGGTGTAACATGGATACAAATGCATGGAAGGTGCAGACACACCTTGTTTTATGACACTTCACTTTATTGCACTTTGGAGATACTGCATTTTTTTACAAATGAAGGTTCAAGACTTCAGTGGCGGAGGTAGTAACTGCACATGTGGTGGAGGAAGTAACTGCACATGTGGTGGAAACAGCAAGAGAACTAGGATTAGAAGTGGAACCTGAAGATGTGACTGAATGGCTGCAAACTCAGGATAAAACTTGAAAGGATTGGGAGTTGCTTCTTATGGATGAGCAAAGGAAGTGGTTTCTTGAGATGGAATCTACTGATGAAGATGTTGTAAAGATTGTTAAAATGACAACAAAAGATTTGTAATATTGCAATATAAACACAGCTGGTAAAGCAGCAGCAGGGTTTGAGAGAACTGACTTCCATTTTGAAAGCCCTACTGTGGGTAAAGTGCTATCAAACAGCATTACATGCTCTGGAGAAATTGTGAAAGAAAGAGTTAATTGATGCAGGAAACTTCATAGTTGTCTTGTTTTAAGAAACCATTACAGCCACTCCAACATTCAGCAACACTACCGTGATCAGTCAGCTGCCATCACCACCGCCTGAAAGACATGACACACTGAAAGCTCTGATGATATTAAGCATATTTTAGCAGAAAGGTATTTTTAAATTAAAGTGTGCACTTTTTTTTAGATATAATGCTATTGTACACTTAACAGACTATAGTGTAGTGTAACATTTTATGTACACTGAGAAACAAAAAAAAATAGTTTGACTTACTTTATTACAAGATTTGCTTTATTACAATGGTTTGGAGCCCAACCTGCAGTATCTCTGAGATATGACTGTATAGGTTTTAGTAGACTTAAACCATGCCAATATTTCTGATACAGAAACATTACCTAAAAGAAGGGGACAAATTTTTTTTTTTAACCCTCTGAAATTTACCTTAAAAATGACTTAAATGTTATACTCAAGCATAGCATTCAATAATACTAGGTTCGGGATGAACTTTAGTATTGAATACATATCAAGAGACACTTCACCAAGGCAATCAAAGTTTTATGTCAAAGTATTTATATCCTAAACCTTTTCTAATTTAATAAGCTTATCTACGTTATACTCAATATGTCCATCTGATAGAAATAGGAAGGATGAGAATGAGAGGGATCATATATAGTTATGATAAAAGCTAGTAGGTTTTATTCTTACTTTACAAGTGTTTTGGGAAAATCCTTTATAGATTTTTTTTCCATTTTTCCCTTCAAATTCATCTCTCAAAGTTTTCCTAAAATACTACTAACCCTATATTTCCCTAAAAATTAGAATTCTTGTTTCAATATTTTAAGAAAGTAGGAACATACTACAATCATAAAATAATTAATTTTTTAGGACATGGCATCTAAAAAGGGATATATTTTAAGGATAAAAAAGCTGCAGATTTTAATGTTGGTATTCAGCAAAACTTCCAGTTACTTGCAGTATGAGTCTTACCCAGTGAATGATCAATAATGATTCCAGTCTAGCATTATGCAAGAAGTTTCCATTCTTCCTCTATTATCACTATTTTGTATTGGCAGCTTAGTATAATAATATAATAGCTTGCGGGACTTGGCATCAGAAAGATCCTCTCAATTAGTATTCTATATCTGCCAACTACTAACTTCATGAATTTGGTCTAGTTACTAATAGTTATCGGAAATCTGTCTCCTCAAATGCAAATCATGGTTAATAAAGACTGGGTTATGCAGAGGATTAAATATGTGAAGGAGGTAGCATGTGAAAGTTTGTGTTTATTTCCCTTCTCTTTTCCTTTATTCACTGGGAGACACAGCCTTTAAATATCTGAGAAAGAATGTATGCTTTTAATTTGAGGCCTTTAACACAGTCCTTAGAATTAACTTTGTGGCATGACTTCCATCTGTTACTAAGTGGGAAAACATGGTCATGTCTGAGGGGTGATAGAGGATAATGAAAATCATCCACCTTCCGAAATCAAGGGAAATATTAGGAATAATAAGAAAGCAAAATATTCACTTAATGAATAAATGGAAATGACCCCCTACCCATCACTGAAAGACTTGAGTTATAAGTATTCACCTGCAGGACTTGTTATATATGAAGGTTCTGGGCTTCAACCAAGCTTCTTATCTGAGCACCTGAGGAGTAGGAGGGTGGAAACTGTTTATTGATCAAAGTTCAAACTGTTAAACTCCAAAGCAGGTGACCCATGGAAAAGCAAAAGAAAAGGGGATTTAAGATGTACACAAAAAAACAAAATTTGAAGTACCTACTTGTGCTGATTCTGTCTTCTTATTCCTGGTATAAATTTTGTTCCCAGCAAAAGTTCTCAAATGTTGGTATTCCAAGTAATCATTTGAGGGCCTTATAAAATGTGAAATGATTCCCAAATAGCTGAATACAAACCATAAGAAATCAGGCAAAAATCTAAATATTTATAAAGGTTTTGAACTAATTCTGATACAAAGTTAAATTTGAGGGCCAGTGGTCTAGACTGGAGAGTGACTTTGCCAAGAAACTTTTATAGCTTGTGTCTGAATAAATAGTATATTGCCAAAGAATTCACACCCAAATCTCAGGGACAAGTCTTCATGTGAATGACAAAAGTACTCAGGAATCCATTAATGTATATATTTGTACACTTTTACAAATGTTCTCATTATACATGGTGAAGGGGATTGTCAGCATATTAAATTCTGAAGACAAATTGCAAATTGTTGGGTCGTCAGTTCACTGACTCTTATACAAGAGGAAGAATTAGAAGCCTCATCAGAGGGTTTGATTTGATTCCTTGAAGCATATTTGCTGATACCATACAGAAAAAAAAATTAGCCTAATTATATGTGGTTGAAAATTATTGGCCGTAAAAGAGCAGTTTCAGATATATTCTATATTAGCTTTTTACCATTTGATCACTTGGTGATCAAATTTAGGGGTAGGATAGTCTACTTTTTAAATCAGTATTTAATAATACAGACCCAAATTAATTAAAAACCTTTGCTGTTTCAATAAAACGGGTTCCATCTTTAAGTTATTATTATATATCCCATTTTTAGGTAAAATAGGTAAAACAGACCGACTTGTGTTGGTATGAACTGGAGTTAGGGAACAGAAACAAGTGCCCACCAGCTTACTGAAATCTGCTAGAGGAATGAGAAGAGTTTGAACTCTACCCAATTTGTATTTTAAAAATATGTTAAATACACTACATTCTTGGTATTCAGGGGATTAGAAACAAATGTTTTAGTATCGAGTAAAGACTATGAAATTCTATAATATATGCATGTTTATGCACTTGGGTACTTACAATGTATTTATTAATTTGTAATTTTTTGTGGAGGCTTTAATATAGGATTGTTTCACTTTACTAATGAGTAATATGAACAACATCAACATTTCAGCACAGCTTTGCTCATTTCACCTGTTCATTCCATATCCAGTACTCTGTTACACATAAAAATACATAATAATATGGGTTTTTGAGAATCATCTAGAAAAGCAAGAGAGCACTTCTTGCAAGATATGAAAATGAAACTATGAAAGCAAAACTTAACTAGAAAATAGAAGGTTTTGATAAACTGTGACTTAGACCTTCACATGCTCTATATAGAAACAGAGAGAAATTCTTTCATAAAATGGTCCAGCCTGTGCAGAGTTGTTCATAGCGTAAAAGAGAATAATTTATGATGGTTAAAAAAGATAATTAATGTATGATAGGAAGATGGGCATAAACAAACATGATCTGGATACAGATATAATTTAGGAGGAGGCCAGAAGCCTATAAAATATATATAAATACATATGTATATATTTCCATGTAACCACAGGTGCTGAAGGTCCCAGCACAGCATTTAAAGCAAAAATTTTTATGAGCAAAGATTGGTACAAGAGTTTTAAGAAGCATTTTAATTTGCATAATACAAAGTTAATAGGAAAGGAGGCATCAGTTGAATACATAACTGGGAAAGTATTCCCTGCTGAGGCAGAAAACACAAAGAGATGAGACATAGGCAGAATAAATTTTAGTTAGAATTAAACCATTCAATAATGGAAGAAAATCTGTTTCTAAATATACATTCATGCTGTTCATATACACACACATAAGACACACAGCAACCACGATTATTTACCATTATTCATAGCTTTGCCAATTCAGTTTAAATTCACAAATCAATGATACCTTAAATGATAGAACGTAAGGGTTTTTATTTTACTAGAAAAAACAAATTCAATATCTTAAATCAACTAAAATAAAATAACTATTAATAGTTGGTAACTTGCTGTTTTGAAACTTAAATGTTCATTTAAAAATATAATATTTTATGAGGGGGTTTATATATTTTAGTGATTTTTCACAAATTTGGAGATTTGCAAAAGTCTTGTAGAGTATTAATTACAAAAGTCCAATTTTCAATATGTCTCCTTTCAGCAATCTTGGCTTTAAATATGCTGGCTGTTCATTCTTTTAAGATACTAAATAAAGTAACAAATTTCTACTTTAAGTAGTATGTCATTTTATTTGACAGTTTATATATAGAAAAATGTGACTTCCTGAAGGCTACACGAATCTTTTGGTTTCCTAAATTCATTATGTATGACAACTTTCCTTAACCTTTTTCCACTAAAGAACTTCAGTTTTACAGTTACTTGAGTTACATGGTTACAGTTCATTTCTTTTACTTAGAAACATGGAAATATGGAAGCCTATTCTTTCTCTAAGGAGGTTGTTTCAACCTTTAAACTATATATGTCAGAATAGGCTAGACCTATGCTGTGGTAACAAATACCCCCAAAATCTCAGCAAAAGTATATTTCTTGCCCATTCTACGTTCAGTGTGGCTTTAGGTATTTCTCAGTGAAATCCACCTCCCATGTGGAAACTCAGTGGTTCAAGCTACCACCATCTGGGCTTCCCCTCATGAGGTCCAGCCTTCTTCATTACTGATCGGGAAGGAGAGGAGTGAGAGAACAGACCTCGCTAATTACTTGTTTTGTGTCTTAGCCTAAAAATGGCACATTACTTCCACTCACATTTTAATGACCTGAAATACTCTCATGACCCTATCTAATAAAAAAAAATGGAATGTGCAGTTACTTTAATAATGTTTTTGTTTAAGATAGTAAAATCAGTCAAATGCTAGGGCAAGGACAAGAAGACTTAGATAAAACTATTGTTTGTAAGATCATGTAGTTATTTGTTACAGTGAATCTGATAATATTACAAAACACATAAAGGGAAATTTTTTAAAAAGTAAACATTTATTTTTAATAAAATAAATTTCATTTATTTATTTAAATAAAGACTTTAGTCTTGATAGTAGGAGAGCACAGATAGCATCATCCTTAAAGGAGAAAGTCCAATCCTGAGTGACAGAGGGATGTCAAATACCTGTGGGTCAGAACAATGAATATTAGGAATCCAAAAGAAAAGGACTAGAACATATGTGGACTCAGAGGTAAAGAAATGGAAAAATATCAATTTTGGGGATGTTAGAGATGACGTAAGAGGAGGAATTATTTGGAAGCTTGGTGGTAAAGAGAGAGAAGATCAAAAGGAAAAAATATGGGCCCTTCAGAAACAAAAGAATATCACCACATCAGATGAAACTACCTCTCTGCTACCCCAGCACACACAGGGAAACAGCAACAATTAGCAAGAAAATTCACCATACAATCAGAATATGGAAAGTTTTCACTAGGAATCTTAGTAAGCCTTTCAAACCATTTATCCTACATCTACATATAACTAATGTTTCAGGAAAATAAAAGGTACTTTAAAAATACAAAGAAACACATAGCATCCACTTCAGACTTACTACAAACCTTTTGGTAGACAAAAATACCAACAATACTTACAAAGCAGAGGAAAATATAAGATAACACTCTAAATTAAAAAACATTAAATAAGCAAATGGCAAAACTGAAAGAAAACTATGAATCAGAAAGCCAACAACTCAATATAAATGGGTCACATATAAGCTAAAATACAGATAACATGAATTAACCCTGAAAACAATATGCCAAGTGAAAGAAGCCAGTCATAAGACATATTACATGTTTTCATTTGTAGGAAATGCTCAGAAAAGGCAAATATTTAGAAAAAGAAAGCAGACTAATGATTGTCTAGGGCTGGGGAAATGGATAAGAAGTAACTGCTAATGGATACAGGTTTCTTTTTTCTTGGGTGATAAAAGTCTTCTTAATTTAGATTGTGGTAAGGTTGTGGAATTATGTGAAAAAAAATTGAATATACTTTAAATTCGTGAATTGTGTAACATACACATTGTTTCTTAAAGTTGTAACAGACACACACACACACACACACAAATTTGAAAACAACTTGCCTGAACTGAATAAAAAAATCAAAGGAAAAGACAAAAATTCCAAAAACAATGACTGTGTTTAAAATTCTCATGGTAGAATGATTTAATTGAAAGTATAATAAAGGATCTTCAGAAGAGGAGTAAAAACAATGATGAGAACTATATATAATAAGAGATAAAAACAGATGAGAGAAAGCCATAGATTTAAAATATAGGAAACAAAGACCTATAATGAGTGTCACTGGAATGTCTGAAGAAGATATCCAAGAACAAAACTGAACTGTTTAGAATTATAATTAAAGAAAAGTCTCTGAAATTCAAAGATGACCTGAATCAACATTTAAAAAGGTATACTTATATCTTATTAAATTGACTCATAATGATGAATCTTGAGATATCTGTTCATAACTATTAGACTTAAAGATAACAAATCATTAATCTTTCAGATAATAGGACCAATCACCTGTAAAGGAAAGAAAACAAGGGTGATATATGTAGCAACAAGCAAACCAAGTGGTAGTGAAACAATATTGTCAAGAAATGCAAGAGAAGATAGGGAAGTCCAAAGATTTTGTACTCAGTAAAAAATACTTTTCAAGAATCTAAGCTATAGGGACATTCAGTCAATAAATGGAGGGCTAGAAAATTCCAATTCCTTGTTCTCTGCTAGAAATATTAAAAACACTAGACTGGTTAAAATAACTTCACAGAATCTCTGGAGAGCAGTCAGAGATATACAGCAACCAAATCAACATTCGATCTTGAAAAAGCCTCATTCAAAAGTAGGAAATTCTACGGTGATTTGCCTGGCCTTTCCCATTCTCAACACATTGTAGTTTATGAGAAGCAGGGGCCTATTCTTCAGTTAACTTCCTTTGACCAGAGAAAGAGAGAAGTAGATCTAATTTGCAGCATTCCAATCTGTCTCAGGGCTTCTGGAGGGACTGGTCTCAGTATCACCTAATTTAGAGCTCAAGCCAGGAAAAGCCATGGGAGGCAACAGCATGGCCACTGAAATACAAAGGGTGATACAAAATCTGCAGATGCCGGAAACAAGAGATTACTAGTAGAGGGTTACAATAAGGCCCTGAGAAGAAATGGGTGAGACTCAGGGAAATTAAGACAATTAAAAGCAGTTAAATCTACTCAAGAATTAGAAAAAATAACATGCACACAGGGACCCAGAAAAGAAAGATGCCCTAAAATGCCTGAGTAAAACTTTACTCTTCATGCTAGACTGATCCCAGGAATTAGAACATGTCCTGCTAATTACTGGAGGTCTTCAACTGCATGGAACCAGTCTACAAAGACTGGGAGAGATGGCTGTGGTTTCAAATGCTTAGTGTTCAACAAAATATCACAAAGAACACAAAGAAACAGGAAAATGTGACCTTCTCAAGTTATAGTAAAATCTTCAGGCACTGCTTCTAAAGAAACACAGGTATCAGACTTATTAGACAAAAGCTTTAAAATAATTGTCTTAAATATACAGAAAGCTAAAAGGAAAACATAGAAAAAGAACAGAGGAAATCTGAAAAATGACATATGAATAAAATTAGAATATCAATAAAGAAATAGAAACTATAAAAAGAACTAAACATTCATCTAGTGATGGACACTTAGGTTGCTTCCATTTCTTGACTATTGTAAATGGTACTGCAATAAACAGAGGTGTATATGCCTTTTTTGAATCTGAGAACTTGTTTCTTTGGGTAAATTCCTAGGAGTGGAATTCCTGGGTCAAATGGTATTTCTATTTTTAGTTTTTTGAGGAACCTCCATATTGCTTTCCACAATGGTGGAACTAATTTACATTCCCACCAGCAGTGTAGGAGAGTTCCCCTTTCTCCACATCCTTGCCAGCATTTGTTGTTCGTAGTCTTTTCTGTGTTGGCCATCCTAACTGGTGTGGGGTGATATCTTATTGTGGTTTTAATTTACATTTCCCTGATAATTAGTGATGTGGAGCATGTTTCATCTGCCATCTGAATTTCTTCTTTGGAGAACTGTCTGTTCATATCCTCCACCCATTTATGAATAGGATTATTTGCCTATTGGGTGTTGAGGCATGTGAGTTCTTTATATATTTTGGATGTTAACCCCTTGTTGGATATGTCTGTTAGGGGGTCACAGGGAAGACAGTGTAGCACAGAGAAGACAAGTAGGGACTCTGTGGCATCTTACTATACTGATGGACAATGACTGCAATAGGGTATAGGGGGGACTTGATAATAAGGGTGAATGTAGTAACCACATTGTTTTTCTTGTGAAACCTTCATAAGAGTGTATATCAATGATACCTTAATAAAAATAAAAAAAGAACTAAACAAAAATTTGGAGATAAACATTAACAATAACTGAATTGAACATTTCAGGAGACATTCAGGAGCAGACTCAAACAAGCAGAAGAAAGAATCAACAAACTTGAAGGTAAATTATTTGAAATTACTGAGTCTGAAGACAAAAAGCAAGAAACAATAAAGTGAACAAAGCCTAATGTACTTACTGAGACCATCAGGTGGGCCAATAAGTATGACTTGGTAGTTTCAGAAGAAGAAGAGAGAGACAGGGTTATAATACTTACTTGAAGAAATAATGACCAAAAAGTTAACAAACTTGAGAAAAGATATGGATAGGCAAATACAGGAAGTTCAATGACTCAAAGTATGATAAATCACAAGTGACACACACATCAAGACACAATATAATCAAAACTATCAAAAGCCAAAGAAAAAGAGAGAATCTTGGGAGAAGCAAGATAGCAATATTACTCAGAGCAATTTACATATTCAATGCCATCTATCAAAACCCCAAAGATTTTTCTTTTAATATGGAACATCCATGGACTCTGAAAAGCAACACAATCTTGAAAAAGAAAAACAGGAAGTCTCATTGTTACTGATTTCAAAGCTTAATACAAAACTACAATAATCAAAACAGTGTGGTATGGCATAAATATAGACAAAGAGAATAAAACAGAGAATCCAGAAATAAGCCCTCACATATGTAGCCATTTACTTTTTGGCAAGGTACCAGTTCCACTCAGTGGAGAAATGATAGTCTACAACAATCGCATTGGGAAAGCTGGATATCTGCTTGCAAAAGAATGGATGTGGGTTCTTACCTTAAGTAATATATAAAAATTAACTCCAATGGATCCAAGACCCAAACATGAAGCTAAACTATAAAATTCTTAGGAGAAAACAGGGGAAAGGCTTCATGACATTGGATCTGGCAATGATTTCTTGGATATGACACCAAAACCATAAGCAACAGCAACCAATAGATAAGTTTGATTTCACCAAAATTGAAAGCTTCTGTGCATCAAAGGGCACCATCAACAGAGTGAATAGTCAACTTGTGAAATGGGAGAAAATATTTGCATATATCTGAAAAGGGGTTAATATCCAGAATATATAAGGAACTCTTACAATTATGCAACAAAAAATATCATACAATCCATCTATAAAATTGGCAAAGGATTTCATAGACTTCTGTCCAAAGAAGATAAACAAATGGTCAATAAGCATGTGAAAAGATATTCAACATCACTAATCATTAGGGAAATACAAACCAAAACCATAATGACATACCACTTCACAACCATCAAGATAGCTATTATGAAAACAACAAATAAAAATTGGCAAGGGCTAGCAAAGGAGAAATTGGAACCTTCGCCATTGTTGATGGGAATGTAAAACAGTGCAGCTAATTTGGAAATTGGTATGGTGGTTCTTCAAAAAATTAAACAGCATTTCACTTAGTCTAGCAATTCCACTTCTGTGCACATACCCAGAAGAACTGAAAGCAGGGACTAACAGATATGTGTATACCCATAGTCACAACAGCAGTATTCACAACAGCTTAAAGAAGGAAGCAACCAAAGTGTACACTGATGAATGGTTGAACAAAATGAGGCATGTACATACTATACAAAATTTTTCAGCCTTAAAAAGAAAGAAAATTCTGATATATGCTTCACATGCCTGATCTTTTTAGGCATTGTGCTAAGTTAAATAAACCTGTCACAAAAGAACGAATACTGTATTATTCCATTCATATGAGGTACCTAGAGAAGTAAAATTCATAGAGACAGAAAGTAGAAGGGTGGTTTCCATGGCTGAGGGGATGAGGTAATGGAGTTATTATTTAATGGGTTTGGAGTTTAAGTTTGGGAAGATGAAAAAGTCAAAATGGATTATAGTGATTCTTTTAAAACAATGTGAATATATTTAAGGCTGCTGAAATATACACTTAAAAATAGCTGAAATGGCAAATTTATGTTATGTATGTTTTACTAAGAAGGGGAAAAAATAATCTAATCCATGTATATAGCTGAGCTATAGTAAACAAATAAATAAACATTTAAACAGGCAAAACTCATGGAATACTATTTAAAGTCTTTTCTAAAGAATCTAGTAAGGAGAGGATTCATCTATTAAATTCTGGTAATATAGTTGGGTTTCAGTGTTGAGTGTATTACACATTTATAAAAGTAGGAACAACATTTAAGAATAACATGTAAATATCACATACTTGACAAAATAAAAAAATAACAAAATTTGGGTTAGATGAAAAAGACAAGAGTAGCATATTCTGTCTAACAACAGGGAATTCAAAAATCACATAAAAATTTTTGGTAATAATCCAAATATTGGACAGAGGAACATTCTGCTTTGTCATATTAAATATTTATGTCAGTTTAATGAATCAATTTGAAACACAAACATATAAATTAAGGGCTATGAGAGGGGGAAATACATGAGAAAATATTAAGTGACAGGAACTTTTTAAAAATTCAAGAGATAAATTTGCACAAAGGTTCATAAATATGAAATTTTATACTATAATCAATATTATCTAAGAAATTTATTTAGTATTTATTAAATAGACACTACCAGAGATATAGAGATAATAAAAACAAATTCCTACAGGAAAATTAGAGAAAGTTATCACAATCACATTAAAAAGCACTAGGGTATATGTTTCTTAGAGGAATTCTATTAAATATCAATATTTAGATCATTCCTAGTTTACCTGTTTCCACAGCCTAGAAGACTAAAAACATTCAGATTCTATTCCTTAGAGAAGTATGTTTGATGCCTAAATTAACAAATATTGCACAAGACAGAAAAATATACATCAAGTCTATTTGTGAATATCAATGCAAAAATCCTTAATAGAAAAAAAGAAAGCAAACAGACTCTACAAGTATATTTAAACACAGTAAAACCATAGCAGCTAGTCGGGGGTGTTACAGTTGGTTGCCTGGTCAGGAGATACCTATTTTCCCTTCCCTTCCACACTACCTTCTGAACTTATGCAACTCTATGATTCAGTCATTGTATCCAAATCTAAGATCAGCATTTCTGGGTAATTCACAGTCATTTTCTTAATATCTGAAGTTTGCAGTTTATGATTGGATAACCTACGTATAATAAAGCAAACTTATCTGTCCCCCTACCCTTCTCAATGCGTGCTCAGTATACAACAGTATTGCAAAACAGGAGAATTACAATTAAAACTGTCACTTAAAAAAAAAAGAAAGGAAAAAGTAGAAATGCATACTAGTTGCTGGACAATAGCAATAAAAAATGTTTTTTCTTGGCAGGGGAGGGATTCAATATGAAAAAATCTCTCAACCCTGGCATGACCGTATCCTAATTCTGCTTTGTGAGAGTACCTTCCTTGTACATTATCTACAAGGCCTTCCACCACCCTGTAGGACTGTTCCTTTTCTATTATTATCCATATACATATTTGAAGTGGCTGTTAGGGTACATGCCTTCCTTGGGGGCTGTCCAGTTTTAATGGTTCACTTCTTATTGGTTCATGTTTGAGGTGGAGTATTCATTTAAGATTCATATAGGCAGTGGTATTTTTTTAGTGGGCTTTGATCTATTGACAAGACAATTCCTCAAAGACTCATTCAGCTTCTGACCTCTTTTCTTTCTGTCCAGCCTATGTACCAGGAATCCCCTAGACCACATACAGATTATTTCCTAATTCTAATCCTAAATTCTGCTGAATTTATTTTCTTTTTAGATTAGCCTCTCTCTCTCTCTCTTTCTCTCTCTCTGTCTCCTTCTCTACCTGTTTATTTTTATCAACCTATTGGTCTCTCTCTCTCTCTCTTTAATGCTGAAACATCTTAAACACCTCGAGATTATCTGAAATAAAAGGCTTCTCTAGGTCAGAAACTCTTTGAGCTTTGCACAAGGCTGTTATTTTGTTTTTTTTACAAATCTGGTGGGCAAATCTATTGCTCATATTTAACTGTTGGAAGTCCAGAAGCAGCCAGGTTTTCCAAATTTTGAGATTCTCCAAATAGTAGGACTGTTGTCTTTCATTTCATGTTACAGACTGCCTAATCCTCTCCCAAATTTTTCTTTTACAGGAAATATCCTTCCTGATGCATAAAATAAAAGCCAATGCACATTAATCTGGACAATATGATTCAGTTTAACTTTTACATTTCCTAAAACTGCAGACTTAGGCCTGTGGCCATCCACTAAGTTATCAAGGACAACAGCTTTAAAAGAGTAGAGCCACTGCCCAAGGAGTTGACATGGTTCTGAGCTCTGATAGTAATTTCTTAGATTGTTAAGTCAATTCCAAATTGTGTATGATTATACTATGGAATCCTTTCACTCCAAAGGTTCATTTCTATATTAATTAGTGAAGCACTGCTGTTATATGACTGACGAAAGTGTGTAATGTCTCAATTATAATAGGAATTTATTTCAAGCTCATATAAATTCAGCTGGTATCCCCAGTCTATTGGTTCTTCTCTTCCAAGAAATGATAAAACACCAGGCTCCTTCTATCATGATGGAAGACAATGGCATAGCCATCCTGCCATGTCTTTCAGAGTCACTATGAACATTAACCTCAAGACAGTACAAGGAGAAACAGAATGAGAATTATTCATGAGCAATTTTAATGGCTCAATATTAGAAATGATCTCATCCCTTCTGCTTATACACTTCTGGCTCAAATTCTTCCAGCATCTGGTATTGTTACCTTGTGCTTAGTATTAGGCATGGAGTTGCTGGGAGTTTTTCTCTGTGTTCCTATTCTACCTTCAGCTTTCAGTTGTCCCTGCACAGCTCTGCCACAGAGATAGGATCCCTTTCCATGCCCTTGCCCTGCAGCAGGGCATTGCTGTAGCTTGTTACTGTGTGCCGAGGTTAGAATGGTGGCAATTCTCCTGGTGAAGCCTCAGTCCTATTAGTAAGGCTCTGTGGACCTAGGCCAGGGGCATAGATGACACCTTGTCAGTGCTTCTGGCATTCCCTCTGTGGTAGCAAATTGATTTCTATCTGTGGTGGGTTTTAGGAAGAAGGGAGTTACTACCACAACCTAAGTAGTAGCAAACTTCTGTTTTTTATCATTGCAGGATCCAGGATCTAAGAGATTTTCATGGACTTTCCCTAGACTCAAATGAGTTTAATTTTTACCTTTCCTTCTCAAAGCTCTATCCATTTGCCTGTTTCATGGCATAAGCAACGAGAATTCATATTTTTAGACAGATTCTGCTTCCACCACTCCCAGGAAGGCCATAGGTTGAGAGGGTTGCTGCTCTCACATCCACCTCAGTAGCCAAGGACTTGCTTCCTGGGCGGGAGGGCCGAGGGGAGCAGACAGCCTGGCTGAAGATCATGTGTGTCCCTGTGCCACTGAGGGATTTCCTTCTGCCCACGGCTCTCCCAATCTTTTTCCTGAGCATCTGGAGGAACCCTGTCGGAAGAGCTCTCCACATGCCTGTGCTTCCTAGTTATTCCAAACTGATAGGCCAGCTCAACTCCATTGGTAGTAATTCATCAACATTTCAGCTGACTCCTCATATGCTTCTATGGAAGCCAGCTATAGCTTCTCTTTTCTGACAAAACTGAACAGTTCATTTGTCCCTGTTATCTTGGGAGAGGTTTGTTACTCGAATTTCAATTCCCTTAGCTGTCTTCTGATAAGCCTCCTATACTTTTGAGAACAGTTATGCTTTTGTCATTTTTTTCCCCTTTTTTGAGTTGTTAGCATGGGAGTCACATTCTCTTGCTTTCTACATCTTAAGTGGATTGGTTACCCTTTTTCGTTATTACTGTCTTTTAACTACACCGCAAGCTCCATAAGCCTTCATTCATTACTATAAATTGATGTATGTAACACAGGGCCTGGAATATAATAAGAACTGAACTCAAAATTTTAATGAATAAATAAATAATATGTTAACTAGAATATATAATATTCTGAAGGCAAAATTAATAATTTTTGGCTGTACACACATATCCTCTCTTATCTTACCCCAAAAGCCACATATTTCTATTTTATTCTTATATCACTGAATTTTATGCTTCCTGGGCACTTGACATAATCATATCATTGGTGTTTGTGTGCAGATGTGGCTATAAATATTTGATTACTTATTTCTCCCACCAGAGTGCAAGATTCATAAGGATATATTTTTTGATTTACTATTGTTTTCCTGATACCTAGAATACTATCTGAAGCAGACCCTCAAGTAACTGCTGCATGAATCAATGAATGATAGAGACAAAATACGTAACATCAGGAGACAGTAGAAAAATCATAAAATAACATTTTCATTTCAAACATAATAAAAAAAGTTCAGGCAATTATAATTAAATTGGTTGTTTAAAGAATTCAGTTCAAACTCTGTTGTATAAGTGGAGAAATTAAGGGCAGGAGAAATTAAATGACTCTCCCAAATCACAGAACTCATTAGTGGCTGAGCCTGGAATATAAACTAGGTCTCCTGACTCTCAATCCATTGCTCTCTTGATTTGGGTGCTCTGGTAAAAAGGCTTTGAAACATTGGTTTATGGGTGTAAAAAGGGCTGTGTCGAGAAACAGGGGAAAAGGAAGATAGACTTCTAAAGTGTCTTGGCCGTGATACCCTAACAGATGGCTATGTTATAGCAACTCTCTCAGGGAAGTCATATTCAGAAAAGGCAATGCATCACCAGGACTCATAATCCCAGTGGACAGCAAATGATTTCACACTGTATCGAGCAGCACAGGAACCGACATTTCAATATTTCCTTCTGAAGGGAAGATGAATATAAAATTGTTTTACCTTCATGCTCAAGCTGGTGATTTCCCTGCTGTGCCCTTTATAACACTAGCGGGGAAAAAAAAGCATAGAAATACAGTCTGCTAACCATTCCACATATTCATCAGGTCATAAAAAATCTAGTTTTTACTAATATCAATAACAACAATAGCAGATAATAATAATGATCCCAAACATGAACTGAATTGCAATACAAACTATTATGAAATACTTAAAATTCAGACAACAATCATATAATCCCAAGAGGCTTTTCTTTTCAACTAAGTGATGAAAAATACAGCCTTAAAGAGGATATAACTCTCACAGTGCTGAGAAATGGGAGGGTGAAAATTCACATCTAAGTTGTTCAAAGTGATCATAATATGCATAAATAACACAGGAATAGAATATAAGAAGGTAACTAATTTATTTGGCTCCAAAATATTATTCAGAAACCTTTGTTAATTTCTGGATTGTCAGGGTCAAGGCCTGAATTTGGTGTCCTGAGAAGAAATTTTTAAAAGAATAATGAAACCTTCTCCCAAGAAACTGTATCATGGTTTTCTAACCCCCATCTCTATCATCTTTGTGCAACAGAAGTTTAATTAGAACTACCTATTTAATTTCATGTTTTGTTAGCCACATTTAAAAAAAATAAAAAGAAACATTAAATTCTGTAATATATTTTATTTAACACAACATATTAAAGATATTTTCAGTCCAACATGTAATCAAAAAAGTGAGATGTTTTACATTTTTTCATTCTGTCTTTGAAATGTACTGTGTATTAGTTTGAGATTAATAATATTTTAATTTCTAAGTTTTTTCTGCTATATTGTTCCCACTAGTGTATATTACATTCGTATTGTAAACGTTGTCACAGTAAAAATAGTGTCTTTAAAATGAGACACTTAAGAGAAAATTTCAAATGTATTTGTTCCTAAATTTGCCCAATTAGCCATCTTTAAATTGTCTTTTGATGTGAATATTAGATTTTTCACTGCAATGTTTTTCTTCTTTCCTTTTTTCATATATATTTACAATTCAAAATAAAAGATTTTGTATGTTTCTTCTCTGTTCAAGTACATAGCAGCTCATATCTATGCTGCTGTCTGCTATTAAGTATAATTGTTATTTCTATTACCTGGTGTCTGAGTCATTCCTATGTCACTATTCACTAAGGGCTCTGGATACTCTTTGCTACTATCTATTTGACTTCTTTAATGTTACCTTTCAGCCTGATAATTTTTAGACTCTCTATTTCCAGATTGTAAAATATTTTCTGTATTACTATTTACTGTAATAATGTTTTTTTCCAAAGCTGACAAAATGCAGAGAAGTTAATGTGTCCACAAGAAATTGTAGATTACATTTCAGATAAGAAGGATGTGTATGAATAAAATATCAGACCCCTTTTCTTCACTGAGAGACCTGGAAGATACTGGCAGGTGTCTGGAAGGGAGAAGGCATTTGGGCATTAGTGCTGTGACAGAGTAATTCTGGTTAGCCTTGTATTTAAATTGTCAAAGTGTCTTGCCCTTTGAAAATAAACCTATAGAGCAAACAAACAAACAAATAACCATACAGATCATGGAGACTCAGGGAAATGATGTGAATTTCCAAAAAGCAAGGGATGACCTGGGACTTAAACCTATGTCACATAAATAACCCCCGTGTGTAAGGTTGACTTAAGAATACTCAAGCCATGGCACATTACCATCATTAGGCCCCTCTTGTATTATTTCAGTCTCTATCTCTGATGCCCACTCTCATGCCTATCCCCATTATAAGTACTGTGATGGGAATCGAATCTCTCTGATTCCCTATCCACAGATGGGCTGTGGCCCCAACTGTTAACAGACCCAATTATTAATACCATCGGGATCTGACTCAGCTGCAGAGAACTCTCCAGGGGCCTTCTGTATTGAATAGCCAGTCAAAGCAGGGATATAAAGACCTGTATGTTTCAGCTCCTAAAAGGCAATTCTTAGGGGTTATATATGTTCCAGATCTTCCTGTGGGCTGGCTGTGACTTTGTTCATCTTGCATCAGTTAAACTTCTCCTTCCATTCAAACTGGCTGTCTCCCTCCTCCTCCCAGGTGTTGACCCGTTGATGTCAAACTCCACATGTAATCAGTTTCCAGAGAAGCCAGCCTAATGCCACAGGCACTAGCTTTCATGTTTATGATGTCTGATAGTACCTGTTTCCCCCAGCCTCACAGACAGAATGTGGTGTCATGCTTTTTACTTTTAATGGGCCATGAATATTACTGTATGCAAGCTGGTATCAAGGAATTAGTTAAACCAGCTGTCAGGAGTAAGTTTTCCTAAACAAAGCAAATGTATGCATGACAGCATCTCTCTGCAGCATATATTAAAATTCATTCCCATTTCAAACCACCCTTTACAATGCCTTACATTTCACACATCCCAGTATAAGTCAGGGAGGCCGTAAGCTGATAGATGGGAGCATACTGCTATCAGATACAGGCTTTTCCTTCAATTTGTTTCAGAAGGATCATCAGATATATGCATGGCTTCATTTGAGTGTTCTTGAACATTTTCTCATATGACAGGGACAAGTTTTGTATTTCTTTTAAAAGTTCTTTTGTTTTTTTCCATTGCAATATTAGTTTGTTGGGTATTTGTCCCTCAGTTTTTAAGATCTCTTTGAGACTCAGATCTCATTTCCTTTGGCTGTATGCCCAGAAGGGGGACTGCTGTATCATAGGGTAGTTCTACTTTTAATTTTATTTTTCTCTATACTTGTGCACATATTCTTGATAACATCTACTAAAATGTCCATCATTATACCATTTAATTATGGAGACTCATTCATCATGTATCGATTTCCATTGTATACATGGATTTTTTAAAAAATTTTCTATTGTATTCTATTTGTATGTTTTTAAAGCATACTGAAGAAAATAAAGTTATCTAGGAAGAGGATTGCTATGGTCTTGTAGTGTACATTTAGTATGGGAATTGATGTTCTCTCATATTCCCTTCATTCTTTAACAGTCCTGTTTAGTAGAATTTTCTATAACAGTGGGGTATGTTATGCCTGCACTGTTCAATACAGGAGCCAACAACCACATGCGGCTATTGAACAGTAAAAATGTGGCTTACTGGAACTAAGAAACTACATTTTTAATTGTATTTAAATTTAATTAATTCAATTTAATTTGCAAAAGTCCAGTGCTGTTAGTAGCTTCCATATTGGACAATGCAAATCTATATTATTGGTGCCAGAGAGAAACTTAAAGTTCTATATTTGACTGAACAGGCATCATTTTTGAACTAGAAACTTTTCTTCTGTAGTATTTTCTATTGTGTCCTATATCCTTTCTTCTGCTGGTGCCAAAAGGTATATGGCATCTTGTGTAGAATAATGGGAGAGGATTCTAAAGAAAATCGAGAAATTTGGGAAAAGTGCTCTTACATATGGCTTTCAAGCATATTCTCTTTAGTCTGCTGTCAGGTCTGGTTCTTTCCTTTTCAAAAGAAGTCTTCAAAGATGGTACAACCTATGTTTTTTTTCGTATTTATAACGTGTTTGCCTATTTTTGAGCATATAGTATAACAAAAAGTAAAAAATAATGAATTTTTTAACATTTATTTTAATATATTGTTTTAAACTTTAACCTTTGTACTGTAGATGTAAAGTTTTTCAAGTAGTGATATAAATGATAAAACTTTTATCAGTGTTCTCAACCAATGCTCAATAGTAAGTTTTATTGTTTTTTTATGATCATGAAGTGTTCTGGGGATATTAAAGTCAACAGTAATTAATGTCTGACTCTTAGGTGGATAGTGTTAGTTTTAGTTATGTTTTTATCTTTTTTCTTGGGAAACTAGACAAAGTAGTTCTTTGGCAGTGTCAATGATGACATTTATATTGCTATATTCAAGGTCAAGTTTCAGTCTTCATTTTATTTACCTAAATGTACAAAATGATGCAATCATTCATTCTTTTTAAAACTTTTCTTTTTTGCATCTTTTTTCAATTGGGATATATTGAGATAAAAGCATGTCCTTTACTTCTGTTCCCGGATGCCATCTCAGTCCTCTAGTATCATTAGTCATCTCTTTTAGTTGCTTGCTTGTTTCTCCATCTTCTCTATATACATTAATACTTAAATACAATCCTGTCAGGTATCGTGGTTGTACAAGTCACTTGTATAGTGATGATTGCCTGTATCTTTCAGCTTAACTTCAGTCTCATATCTAATTGCCTACTCCATATCTCCACTTGATTCTCTAATAAACTTCTCATATCAGCACATCTTAAGCCAAGCTGATCTTTCACAACTTTTGTCTCCAAAGTGTTCTATGTATAAGCTTTGCTATATCAATAAATTTCTCTACTCTTCAGGTGCTCAGGGCAAAAAACATTGCTGAAGTCATTCAAATCTAAGGACTTTAATACAGAAAAAATATTTTAACAAGTGTACTCTGTTTTAGAAAGCTTGATTAAAGTATATACCCTTGAAAATGAAGATTGCTTGTAGTTTGGGAAAAATCGATTACCTTTTCTATAATTCAAACTAAGTAAAGGAAAATGTTTGACTTTAAAAAAAAGAATACCATGTACTACAAATACTCTCTCATCGTGTATGTGAAAATTCCTGGGACCATGTATAAGGTCATATAAAGAGTAATTTGGACCAGAATAACATGAGGGTTTTTTCCTTTTGCAAAGTCATAAGGATTTGTTTTTCCCAAATGCAGTAAGATATGGACTACTTTCAGATAGCTATAAATGCAATTTTGTCTTCCTTGTGTAAACAGAGATATTATCTGAGATCAATAAAAACTATATAAAATACTTTAATACTGTCTGAGCTCAAGAAAACAACCATCACTTGAAATTTGGTAGAACATAGTTATTGCAGCATAATTTTTACTTTAAAATTAAACTAAGCAAAATTAAAAATATCAAAGAGAAGAAAAAATGAGATCTATAAAGTAGTTATAAAATACTTATTTCTGTTTTATTCACAACCTGTAGTTCTGACTCTGTTTCTATTAGATTTCATTATTTTTATTTAATTATAAAACAATTACATGAAAAAGGCAGTTATGGGAAACCACTGGAGCCCCACTGATCGTTTCTAAGTAAGATGGAAAGCACTAAGAAGGCATCATTTCATATATTTGAAATTGTGGCAAAATATAAAACTGGCTAAAATCCTAATTTTCAAAATCTTTAACATTAATAATTCAACAAAAAGTTACACTCTTTTAATCTAAAAGTGTTCATGAAATTAAACTCAGAATTTTAAATACTCAGTGCCAACCCTTTTTTTGCTGCAGTTCCATGGTAGGCAGTCCCTAAGAGGATCCGGGATAACCCCCATCTCCTGGTTTTGAGGTGCTTGTAATTCTCTCCCCCTTGAGTCTGGGCTGGTCCTAGTGATTCACTTCATTCCCTTCCAATGAATACAGCAAGTTAATGGGATGTTATTTCTGAGATGAGGTTACAAAATACTTTAACTTCTGTCTTGGTCTCCCTTCTCTCACTTTCTCACTCTGATGGAAGGAAGCCAGTCGACATGTGAGCTGTTCTATGGCAAGGCGCATGTGGCAAGGAATGGATGTTGCTGGCTAGCACCCAGCAAGGATCTAAGCTCTGCCAACAGTTCCACTTTGAATTGAGACTTCAGAGGTGACCGCAGCACCCCTGGTGGCAGCTTGTGAGAGACCTGAGGCAGAGCTAACCTGTGCCCAGGTTACTGACACAGAGAAACTGTGAGATAATAAATGTTTGTAGTTTTTAGCTGCTAATTTTGGGGGTAATTTGTTACATAGCAATAGATAATTCCCAACAGAAGTAATGTTCCATATATGAAGTTAATTCATTAACTTAAGATAAACAACTTGTTTGTGGTCTTTCATAGTGTTACCTTATGCTGATTCACTTGTATTTGTTCCATGGCACATGTTCATCATGATCAAGAAATAGTATTGATATCCATTAAAGCCAAAGTGCCTATATTATCCAGATTTGAAATGAAGAGGGACCAAGTTTTACTTTCTATTAGGCAACACTTAGTTTGAAATGTAATATTTATGTAATGATGTTTAAAGAGCATGAGTTTAAGAACTGATATTAATTAGTGAGTAATCTAGTAGGAAGTTTTAAAATAGCAATACTGTGAAGCAAAATTTGACTAGGGATGACATTTACTATGTATAGAGTGGACAAAATAAATGTCTTTTTAATTAGAAATTTTATTATCTTTTCCTAGTATATTTTGGGATTGTGTGGTTTATTTATTAAGCATACACAAAGGAGAGAGAATAGGATCAGATGTACTTTACAGAATAAATTATTAAAGGGTAACATTAACAACTGTGGGTAGTTCCATATATTTTCCTTTGTGACAACAAAAAATCAACTAATCATTATGACTTTAATGAAATATATATAAACTACACAAATTATCTGGAGGAATTGGTTTCTTCTTTAAGGTATGTTGAGCCCTCAATCAGTGCAAAATATATTCCATGACCTATAGCTCTTCCCTCTGTGACTTCATTCACAGTAAAATTTTCACATTTAAGTTTTAAGTATCTATTATGGGCCACAGATTTCTTTTGTGATTTTGTGTGTTCAGAACAAATTTTCCTAATTTACAGCTTTGGTTATATAATGAGCTCAAATGGCTATTATCTATATTCATGTTTTTAATGATTTTATCATTTCTTAGTTTAAGATGGTTGAAAAGTAATCAAATCAGTTCATGATATTATGTGAAAAAAAACAAACGGGTAATTTGTATAAATAACCAGAAAAGCAATATAAGATAACAACTTCTCTTGTACATATCTCCATTATAAGTTGCTTAAAAAGTCTGTATTTTTGAAGATCCAGTTTTTTTATGAATTTCATCAGTACTAATTAAATTCATAATTTTAGATTTATAGTAAGTGTAGCATCAGCATTCTCTCTTCTGTAAGCGAAGATGTAAGCCTAAAGGACCACACTTACTGAATGGTAAGTACAAGAATTGAACTCATTTCACATGCTCTCAATTCAGTGCATCCTATGAATGACTTTTGTTGTACCTTTTATTTTCTGTCCCAGTAGGTCTCAGTAGTTGAGAACCCAATCATATTTTTAGTAGGAAATCATATAAGGGATTGAGAAAAGAACATTTAACAAGCATTTAACATACTTAACACACTTATATGAAAAGATGTAGCTTGAAATTAAATTTGAAAAGAAATTACGGGCCATTTACTATATACTACACAGTGAAGTACCTTGCATGATTAACTCATGTGATCCTCAGAATAGCCTTATGATATACCTACAAATATTATGCACAGCTTGCAGATGAGTGAAGTCACAGAGAATTTCAGTAATTTGCCAAAGTTCTCTTAGTTCCTTTGAGTCCAGAAGTCTGGCTCCTAAAACCCAGGACCTTAATCATTGTGCTATATTTCTCAGTCTTGAGGGTACTAATTTTGGCTTAACTCATATGATATTCTGAATAAACTTAAAGGTCAAAGAAACCAAAATTCTCATTGTTTCATTTTTTTGTTATGTTGGCTTATGTGCCAATATAATGTGTTATGCATTATAACTCAGCAACTGAGAATTGCTCTAAATTTCTTGAAACGTAGGATTAGGATCCTGCACTTTTTGATTATGTTCTTTTCATTCAAATTCACAGGAGTTTGAAATAGCAATTAGAGAAAAATATTATGAATGACTTTTATGAATACAACTTAGAAAACTGGGCTAAAATACCCTGCTTTAATCTTTTTGGACCCCTGCTTAAAATAATATAATTTGGAATTTTTCCCTGAGTATTAGGAGAAAATTAGTCCTAATTTGAAGCTGTGACAGTGAGTGCACATGGGGAACTTGGATTTAACATTTGAACTTGATAAACAAAACTTCCTATTTGGTCTGATTGGCTTACTTTTAAAATGTAACATCATGTGAACATATGCTTAGTGAGTAAAAGTATGAATAATTTTCATTAATGTATGTAAAACTGAGACCATTGTCTTTAAAACTCTTAGTGCTAAATTAAAAGGAAATGACATTTGGATGGCTAAAGAGGGAATGTTTTCAGTGAAACCTGGGTTGGATTCTTCTTAGACTAGAATATTTCACATAGAGTGGAGCCGCTGGTGAAAGTCTAATGTGAACACATGGCATTTATTTTCCATGAAGGTTTCTATGGTCTGAGTAAAATGTAGCCATGAGTAAAATAATGAAATATAAGTGAAATGGCATGACAACAGGGCCCAACTGGGATTCAGGCACCAGCAGTGAAAGGGACTGTTTCAATAACATCTGTCTCTTTGGCAGAATTCAAAGGCACCCCTGTTGCTTTCATAATGCTCGTGAGAATTCCATTTGATTACAGAAATGATGTCTGCCCTCCACTGCTGGACCCGAGTCATTTGCATTTGCCTTACCTGTGATATTATTTGTTTAACTGTTTTGGATGAGTAAACATACTTCCTAAGCAAAGCCGAAAGAAAAGCTTTTGCAAGCCCTTATAGTTTAAACCGAGTTTTGCCTGTACATATTTTTTTTTCAATTATCATCCTTAATTTGTATTCCCAATATGACGAATGGCAACAATGGCAAGCTCATAATATCACTGTTCTTATCAAGCCATGTTCTCTTGTAAATGTCCTTTTTTGAGGTGACCTATTATATCTCTGTCTGCTGTCCAATTATTTTCTCATAAAGGACTGATAAGGTAAATATGTGCCTGCTAATTTTCTTTCCAAGAGCAATTACTCCATTCTACAAATGTTTAGAAACTCAGGACTTTCTTATCATACCAGAATGGAAGTCTCCTATATGTTAATCTCTAAAAGTGAGGAAAAGTCAGTGGACATGCAGTTTAAATATTTATACAGTGAAGTTGTGTGAAATACAGAGCCAGTAAATGGGGCTGGAATTGCTACTTTGTCATTTTTTTTAGCTGATGATCTTAGACAATATACTTAGGATTTTTGAGTCTCAATCTATTCATCTGCAAAATATTGAAATAAGATAACATGCTAGGAAGATATACAGATACATATTAAAATCTCTACAAAGGGAAAATATGTATATTAATCTCCTGGTATTTGCGATATCCCTAATGAAGCACAACTACCTAAAAGTGATGAATATCTCATTTAAATGGTGTGCCTTGTAGGGTACATTTTCTTTCCACAGAGTGGTGGAAACAAATATGATGATGTTTAATTTACTTTTAGCTCTACTCAAACATTTTTGTGCAACATTAAAGAAAGTAGACATCAAAAAAAAAAATTCATTCCAGTTATCTAGGAAAAGTGACTTGCAGAAAAATTATCTACTGAAATGCTTGTTTGATTTTACATTCACAATTTCTATGTGACAAAAGGGAAAAATAACAGGACAGATTATAATTTTTAAATAAAAGTCAATAAAATTAGCCAGGATTATAGGCAGAACATTACCTAAGAGAGAAAATAGAACGTTAATTATGGAAATTGAAAGAGCAACACAGTTTCAAGGGTTAAGTGGAAATTATGCAACCAAAATGTAAAAGAAACGTGCAAAATAGTTTGAAAATGAAGGGCTGTTACTGCAATTCAGCCTTGATCAGTAAACTCATTATATTATGCAAATTAAAGCATGATGAACAAAAGGTTTGCAAAGTTAGTTTGTTTTAAAAAAATAGAAGAGGTGGTCTTTGGTGGATTATATGAAATGACATCATAGGTGCTTAAAATATTCAGAGTATTACATCCCTGCAATTAGCAGTAGTATCGAGTATTTTTCATTTGCCCTTCCTGATCCATTTCTACCTTATTCCTCTCTATTCTATGCCCTGGGAATACCAACCTCATGGACTGGGTAATCAGAGATCCCTTGCCCACTTCTAGTTGGGTTTAGTAATAGGGTTTGGCAGGTTATCAGAGGGTGGAGAGACAGTGAGGCTAGAACATGTTATTTGCCTAACTCCTTTCTTGCCATAGTATGGTTGGTAGTGATTCCTCAACTTGACTGTAGTCTTCAGATTCTATTGAGCTACAATATTTTGAGCACTGATATGTAAAATAAGGGAAAGTATTTGTATTGATGTAATTATTGATATTATCCCAGATGTGCTAGATTAGTTCAATACATGTAAACCTAGGAACAGTGCTATACAACTAAAAAATAATAATAATAAACTAAAGGAATGACACAGTTTAACTGTTGTTTTTTTTTCCCCAGGGTTTTTGTTTAGTTTTTTCTTTTATTTTGAGATCCCACATAAAACTGAAATCATATGTTTTTGTCTTTCTCTGTCTTACTTATCTCACTTAGCATAATACTCTCTAAGTATATCCATGTTGTCACAGATGGCATGATTTCATAATTTTTATAGCTGAATAATGTTCCATTGTGCACATGTACCACATCTCCTTTATCCATTCATCTATTGATGGATGCTTAGGTTGCTTCCATATCTTGACTATTTTAAATAATGTTGTAATAAACATAGGGGTGCATATATCTTTCAAATTAGTGTTTTTGTGGGGTAAATACCCAGAAGGAGAGTTAATGGATTTCGTGGTATTTCTATTTTAATTTTTTGAGGGACCTCCATACTGTTTTCCATAGTGGCTATACCAGTTTATACTCCCACCAACAATGCATGAAGGTTCTATTTTCTCCACATCTCAGCTAACATGCATTATTTCTTGTCTTTTTGATACTAGCCATTCTGAGAAATTTCTTTTTTGTTTGTGTGTTTGTATGCTAGTATTTTGAGTTTGAACAGCTCCAGGCTCTAAGCAGTGGTTATGAGTCATACTAATTTGGTTGATGAGTTAGAATCTTGCATACACCATTACTTCAGTTTGCTTGTTCTTTTTGCTGCAAAACCCTTTGATTCTTGGGGGTTCTCTGTGGCTCATGTTCCAAAAGTAGACAACAAAAATACTTGCAACTTTGTCTCCCAGAATGGGTGACTTTTCTCAAGGACATTCTTTTATGCTGAATCCAGAACATCTGGCTGCACTACCACGTCAAGCATCCACAATCAAATCAATTAAAGATTTGAAATCTGTTTGCTGCTTCAGCTCAACTTTTAAATTGTAATTAAGTATTTGCTCCATCACTTACACTACATAGTTTCTGAGTCACCTTCTGCTAATATTAGCTTATAGTTTATACTTTTATAACTACACTTTATAGGGTTCAAGAAGAATTTTCTCATTTGTAGTATCTTCATACCCACACTGACCTTCAATTCCTCCATCATTTAGTAGGACAGAAAAGTTGACGAAAAGAAAGATTCCCGAAGATATCTATCCTCTGTAGCCCGTGTTGTGAGATGTGTTCTTTTCAGTCAACACCAGAGTGAATGTATCTCATAATTATGGTTACCATTTTCAGTTATTTCTACTGTCTCTGATTTTATTAAAGACTCTATTTTGGTAACTCTTTACTAAATTAAGTCTGCCATATTTAGCATATCCCCAGCCTGAGTTCTCTTATTTCTTAAATCTGCTACTTTTTGCTTTTAAGCAATTAATTCTAAGTACAATTTATTTAGGTAACTCAAGATTTTAAAACAAATAGTAGGATTTGTCAAAAGGCCAAATAAAATGTGTAATGGTACAAAAATAGTTGATAACTGGATTTTTAAAAAGTCAATATTTCATTGGAAATGAAGATGTTCAAAATATGCCTTCATTGGTTTCATTAAGCAAATCTACCAACTCCTTTCCCAATTTTATAGTAACACTGGCTGCTCCTTTTAAGTAATGTAACTGGATTTATTGGTTACTTATTGATTGGTTACTGGTTGATATTTTCAGATGGTTCAGAGTGAAAATTTATTATTATTTTTGGAAGCACAAGAGTTCATCAAGCAAAAATTAGCAAATAATAAACTATGTCCTGTGTGAATACTTAGCAGTGCAAATATGCTATATATTTAAAATTGTAAACAAAAAAAATCACGCATATGAAGTTTTTTTCTTTGAATGGTCAATGAAGAAAAGGAAAAAGGTAATAACAATGGATTTTATTGCATTTGATCTTTATAAATAAATTTCTTTTTGAAATTCTATTTTCTCAAAACAGAACTGATAGATATGAAATTGTCAGCAATCTCTCCCCCTTTTTTGTTACCACAAATGATCATGATTTTTAATAGCATGACTGTTATTTAATGATTGGAAATCAAAATTCATAATACTACTGAAAGTCTGCTTTTAAAAAATATTAAAAAGATGTATTGTTTTTAGCAGCACAGGGAATAAAATGTAGCTGAGTCATGCAAGCTCCAAGGCAGATGTTTTTTTCATTGAAAAGTTTGATATTTTGCTTATCATTACCTTCTTTGCATTAAATTTGATTTTTGAAACTATTGGAAAAAATATTTATATTGAACACTGAGTTATTTGCTATACCCTAAATTCTGTACATTAAATGTGTATCTGACATGTCTCATCTTAACTACAGTCCTGTTTATTACCAAGATTCCTTGAAAGATTTAATATATTTGTCGCGTGCCCTGTCCTCGCCGGCAAGAACAGCATGCAACAACAGCAGGATTCTTCTGCAGAAAGCTTTATTCTTCAGCTCTTTGTGAAACAAATGAGTTGGGCAGGACCCAGAGGGGAAGGAGAGGCTTGCTTATATAGTTCTCATGCTCTGACCTGGTTGGTGCGGCTCCATATGCCTTATTAGCATAACCATCTGGTGGGTCTCATTGGTCCTTATGCCAAGGCGCAATTAGCATGTAGTTTAGTGGTGTGGGATGATTTGTCATTAGGAAGTTCGGGACCTTCCGGCTGCCCTGCATGGGGCGCTATTTTCTGAGCGCGGCTGCCAACATCTCCCCCTTTTTTGTCTAACAGAAGCTCAAGGCGGAACTTGCCAGCAGAGGCGGAGACAGAGGCCTGACCTCCATCATACTTCCTGATGCCCCCTTTTTGGAGAGGGGTTCTGGGCATCTACCCCTATGCAGTCAGGCATGCCTCTCAGAGGGGTCCAAGACCTCTTGCAGTGCTTTGCCTCGCATCCTCTGGCTGGCGTTGGGACCGCTTGGTACAAAGGGTTTGGACCCTTTTTCTCAACCCTCTTGCACCATGAGCTTCTTAAAGAAAGCTGTGATTAAGCATTGAGGTACTCGGGCCTGGTGCAGTGCCACATGGGCTCAGGGTGCAAGAGCTACCTCAAGCTAAAGCCGAGCTTCCTTCTTAAGCATGTTGAGCCACACTTGGGGAGAGGCGCCAACGTCTATCGCCATTAGGGCTTGAGCAAGGATCACCTTGTCCTGCTTATGTTGGTTGCGGAGTCTGCATAACAACCAGAGTAAGAGCATGAGATCTCCAAGCAGGAACACGCCCATCCCAGCCATGCCCGCCCACTCCTTGACGTGGGAGAGAGCTCTGAGGAACCAGGAAGAGAGTCCTTCCGCTACGGAGATATCTAGACGGGTGGAGTTGATGTGGATAATTTCTCGCCGCAGCTCTTCTAGTGTCCCATCGAAGTCTTGGGACCAGTTTCCTGAAAGATACTGGGACAGGTCTTGTGACAGATTAGCTGCCCGTGTAAAATTTTTATATTGAATGCTAGTGATGCAGAGGGCACGATATTTCCGCTCACATCCCAATTGGGCCATTTGCCAGAGCACCTCCATTTGTTCCTCCACGAGATCTATGCGTTGATTGAGGATCATTATTCCTCCTTTCAGTTTGCCATCAAGTGTGGACTGTTGGTCCAGGGCAGAAGCTACTGAGGCTGCAAGGTTATTGAGCTCTGTAGCCGATTTGATGGAGGTGTCTAAAGCTATACCAGCGGCGGTGGCTGCGACCGCGGTCGCGGAGATCAGGAGCACTATGGCGGCTGTAACACCGAAATCGCGCCTTTCTCGAAACAGAGTCATGGTGTTAGGGGCGTCTACGGGAACAGGGACCCAACGGGGGATGCGGACTACCAAAGCATTGGTAAAGTTACGCGCATCCCAACACTGAGACAGAAAGCAGGTTTCATTGGAGCAGGAGTCAAAGCTACTATTGGATAAGATAAACAGAAATGGGGGGTATACGCATACTGGAGAAGGTGGAAAAAGGGAATTAGGTGACTCTGGACCTGATTTTGCTGAACACGTGTAGTTCTCGTTGTTATGGGTCATGATCATGTTCCAGTGTGCGCGCATGTGGTTATTCTCGCACCAAAAGGTGATATTTTTTACACTGATTCCCCCACCCTGGAGGGCGGAAAAGGGGGAGAGGTCGGTACACGAGCCATTGACTCCACACAGCATCCATTTATGGAAGGGGTTCATGCTCAGCTGCTGACGAAACTCGCCTTCGAGCACCTTTACTGGCCACCAAGCCTCATTGGCTGGCCGTCCCTCCATATCTGGGGAGATGGTAAACTCCTGCCTCTCAGTTGCCCACGTTACTACAGTTAACTGACAGTCAGTCCAGGGCCACAGCTCTCCCTCATAGTCGCCCACACAATGGGAGGCATATTTGGGTTGACGAGGCCTGTCGGTGGAATTGTTCCTGGGAGAGTGTACAAATGTGCCATTGATCCAGAGAACCATCTGGTGGATAGTCATGTTCTTATAGGACGGGCTCCCTTCCTTATTAGGCCCTTCAAATTTAGCTGACATAACGGGGAGGCTACTGGCCTCTAGAATTATGTCACTGAACCATCCGTATTTCCTCCGTTTCAGGGAGATACAGCCAGCTAGATTCTGAGTGGTGAAGCATAATGACCCATTAGTTACGAAGGATCGGTTTTCTCCCAGGGGAGCTACTAGGGTGTCTTTAACTAAGTAGGGCAAGTTCATACTAGTATTGGTAGTGAAAAAGCGCGGAAAAACGGCTGCATTGAAACGGACAGGCATAGGCTTAGGAAAGGCAGACAGGATTCCCCATCTCAATACTCCCTGAGTCGGGGTCTCCAGTGTCAGGAGCAGGGTCAGGAGGTACAGCGAAGTCATCTCCTTTGTTTAGGACTTTCCTCGTTAGGCGCTCCGGGATCCAGAAGGGATTTTCTTCACCCTGGGGGAAAACACACACAGCTCCCCTGGATCTGATTATGATTGGATCCGGGCCCTTCCATTGGTTAGATAACACGTCCTTCCATTTTACTAGTTCTTGTGGGTCTTTTGGCCACTGATTATGGCGATCCGCTGCTGTATGGCTTTGAGCATCCAGATTCAAAAAATTTATAGTGAAAAGTGCTAGGGCTATGGCAGTTTTTGGTGTGGGGGGTATATCTTCAATTCCCCCTTTTTGTTTAAGTAAATAGGATTTGAGCGTGCGGTTCGCGCGTTCCACAATCCCTTGACCCTGTGGGTTGTAGGGAAGGCCAGTGATATGTTTTATCCCCATGTGATGACAAAATTGAGCAAATTTTGTAGAGGTATAGGCTGGGCCATTGTCTGTTTTCAGAATCTGTGGTAACCCCCATGCGCTCCAAGCTTCAAGGCAGTGCTGGATGACATGGGAAGCTTTCTCTCCTGACAATGGGGAGGCAAAGATGACTCCTGAACAAGTATCCACGGATACATGTACATATTTCAGTTTCCCAAAAGACGAAATATGCGTCACATCCATTTGCCAAACTTGTAAAGGCTTAATACCTCTGGGGTTGATCCCAACATGAGGTGTGGGAAGGAAGCTGCAGCAATGTTGGCAGCTAAGGACAATGTTCCTAGCTTCGGCCCTGGTTATGCTAAACCGCTTGCGCAGTGTTTCGGCAGTGACATGAAATTGTGTATGGAATTTTGAAGCTGTGGTGATAGGGTCTAGCAGGGGAAAAGCTATATTTCTGGTTGCGAGGTCTGCCAGGTGGTTGCCTTGGGTCATAGGCCCGGGAAGGCCTGAATGTGCTCTGACATGAGTTATATACAAAGGAGATTGCCTATGAAGTAGTGCTGATTGTATCTGTTTGAACAAAGTGGCTACTGGGCTGGACGCTTTGATTGGCCCGGCCACTTCTAGAGATTTGACTGCATTAACTACATAACAGGAGTCAGACACAATATTTAAAGGTTCAGGAAAGATTTGTAGGACCTCTAAGACTATGCGACATTCCACTATTTGTGGAGTGTCAGGCGTGTAGCCTTTTGTCACAACTTTGCCATCATGGACATAGGCACCTGTGCCTGTCTTAGACCCGTCCGTGTAAACTGTTTTTCCATGAGGCAGCGGGGTTAGGCTAGTGACCCGAGGAAATACTAGGAGATGATTTTTGGCGAAGTTGATGAGGGGATGTTTAGGGAAATGATTATCAAAGGTTCCTGAGAAACTGTAAGCAAGTATGGCCCAATCATCGTTCATAGCACATAATACTTGTATCTGTTCTACGCTGTAAGGGGTTATAATTTTAGCTGGAGCCTCTCCGAAATGTGTCATGGAGGTTTTTACTCCTCTCAAAGCAAGTTTGGCCACGGCTGCTGGATAGTACTCTATTGTCCTAGCCTGAGAGGCTTGGGGATGAATCCAGATCAGTGGGCCGTGCTGCCATAAGACTGCTGTTGGCAGCTCTGGGGTGGGAAGGACACACAACTCAAAGGGTTCATTCGATTGCACTCTATTTAATTGTGCTGTCATCAAAGCCTGTTCTACTTTGCGAATGGCTTGTAATGCCTCAGGTGTGAGGGAGCGCGGTGACGTTAGTTGTGGGTCTCCTTCTAGGGTTTTAAATAGTGGAGTCAATTCAGTGGTGGGTATCTTTAAGTATGGGCGCAACCAATTAATATCCCCTAGGAGTTTTTGGAAGTCATTCAAATTTCGCAATTGATTATGTCTTATCTCAAGCTTTTGGGGGCAAATTACATCTGTGTAAATGGTTGCTCCTAGGAATTTGCTAACACTAGATTTTTGGACCTTCTCGCTTGCTATATTCAGTCTCCAATTTTCTAGGGATCTAGTGAGATCTATATATGCTTCTTCTATTTCCGCTGGTTGTGGGGAGCAAAGAAGGATGTCATCCATGTAATGGATGATCTTTAGCGTGGGATAGGTCTTACGAATTGGGTCTAGCGCTCGCTGAACGTACAGTTGACATATGGTGGGGCTATTTGCCATTCCTTGAGGGAGGACCTTCCACTGAAATCTGGCATCGGGTTGTTCATGGTTAATAGCTGGCAAAGTAAAAGCAAATCTTTCCCTGTCCTTGGAGCTTAGAGGTATAGAAAAGAAACAATCTTTAATATCTATTATGAGCACTTTCCATTCTTTGGGTAAGGCAGAGAGGAGTGGCAGTCCCCGTTGTACGGGTCCAAGCATTCTCATTTGAGCATTTACTGCTCTCAGATCATGAAGCAACCTCCATGATCCTGACTTTTTCCTGATTACAAATATGGGTGTGTTCCATGGGGACATAGAGGGTTCTAGGTGTCCCACTTGGAGCTGCTCTTGCACTAAGCAATGAGCTGCTTCTAATTTTTCAGAGGATAGGGGCCACTGAGGAACCCATACGGCCTCCTCTGTGAGCCAAGGTATGGGCATGGCATCTTCAATGGCCCCTATGAAAAACCCAGGCCGTGACGGTCATTCTTTACTTTGGGCAGGACGGGCTCTATGTGTCCCTGTTGGTGTTTCCCCAGCCCCTTGCCAGGGATGTATCCCATGTCCATCATCATGCCTTGGGCGGGGGTGGAGTATTCATTAATGAGTTTGAGGCCTAAGTCTCTCATGACATCCCTCCCCCATAAATTGACCGGTAGAGGGAGTACATAAGGGGTGACTGTACCCTCTTGTCCTTCAGGGGCTCGCCATTTCAATGGTTTGGCACTAATTGAAGGGCTTGACTCATATCCTAAACCTTGTAATGAATGTGAGGATTGGGTCACAGGCCACTTGGAGGGCCACCAGGTTGCAGAGATAATACTTTTATCTGCTCCAGTGTCTAGGATTCCCTCAAAGCTCTTTCCCTCTATTTGAAGAGTTAATTTTGGTCTGTCTGCTAAATCTAATACTATGAAGGCTGAATCCCAGTCAGAGGAGCCGAAGCCCCTTTCTCCCCTCTCCGTGTTGGTAGCAGGATAATTGGCGTGGAGACTAGGTAAAACTAAGAGCTGGGCTATGCGGTCTCCCGGGGATATAGGATAGATTCCTCTGGGAGCCGAACACATGATTTTTACCTGTCCTTCATAATCTTGATCTATGACTCTGGGATGAACTACCAGGCCTTTCAATGCAGCAGAAGAGCGCCCTAGGAGTAACCCAATGGTATTTGGTGGTAGGGGGCCTTTAAAGTCTGAAGGGATAGGCTGAACTCCCATCTGTGGAGTCAACACTATTCTGGTGGTGGCACGGATGTCCAATCCCGCGGAACCTGAAGTGGCTCTCCTTGGGGGGCCTGGTTGTTCCCGAATGACACTTGCGTGCTGGTTGCCCCATATATTTGCGGGCCCTGGTGACGGGGGCCCCTCTGGGCGTTTTTTGGCAACTCTAAGGGTTTCCCTTCTATATCTTTAATAGACCGGCACTCATTAGCCCAATGCCTGCCTTTCTTACACTTAGGGCACAACTCAGGGGTCTTTTGGGTTGTTTGTTCTGAAGCTGGGCTCCTACACTCTCTCTTTATATGTCCTAATTTCCCGCATTGAAAGCATTTGATACTTCTGTTAGTGATCCTGGCTTGTTTGTGGCTCTGTAATATGGCCGCGGCTAGGCCCGCATTGGTGAGTGGCCCTCCTATTTCTCTACAGGCTTTCAACCAGGCATGTATCCCTTTTTGTTTCCAGGGTGTTATCGCCTGTCTGCATTCCTTGGTACATTGTTCAAACACTAATTGCTCCACTAGGGGCATTGCTTGTTCCTGATCTCCAAATATTCTGCCTGCGGCCTCCATCATACGAGCGACAAAGTCAGAAAATGGCTCGCTCAGCCCCTGAATAATTTTTGTCAAATTGCCTGATACTTCTCCTTTGTTGGTGAGGGCTTTCCATGCCTTGGCGGCGCATGTGTTTATTTGTGCATATACCTGTAAGGGGAAGGCGGTCTGGTCAGCTACCCACTGTCCTTGGCCCGTCAGCATATCATATGACCATGCAGGCTGTCCTTCGGCCGCGTTTGCGCGTGCCTGGGTCATGCTGATATCATGCCACAATGCCTTCCATTCTATGTATTGCCCCATACTAGAAAGGCATGCCTTAGTTACATATTGCCAGTCTGCGGGTGTCATGGCTGTCTCTGTTAATCTCTCAACTTGTGCTATGGTATAGTTAGCACTGACTCCATAAGCCCGAACGGATTCTGCTAACTCCTTAACTTGTTTATGGCTCAGGGGCTGGTGAGAGCGTACACCGTTATCCTCAAATACAGGAAACATTTGTCTAATTGCCTGAAGAGTATCTGGGTGGCAAAAGGAGAGTGCGCCACTCACGTAAGGTGGCGGGGCAAAGGGCGTCGGGGGACACCCTGCTTTCATTTTTTCCTTGGTCTGCTTTTCAACTTTGCTGGTTCCCTTACTTCTACACTCTGCGGTTTTATTTTCTTCCCCTTCCTCTGCGGACGTTAATTCCTCCTCAGATTCCCTATTGGAGAGTTGGAGGTCCCTCAACTCTTTCCAGGGGTATTTACTATTTTCTCCGAGGCGATTGTCACTCGCTTCTCGGGGCTCTTTCGCTTTTGCCCTAGGCGGGCTTTCTCCCTCACTCTGAGGTTTCTTTACCTTCGTTTTTGTGGCCTTTTTTCGGCCGCGCGCGCTCTCTGTTTCCCGTTCCGTTTCTGACATGCTCTCTTGGATATCTGTCAATGCTCTCTGACCTTCTTTTATTACCTTTTCACATCTCTCATCTTGCAGACAAGCTCTAATCAGTTTCCAGAGGGGCCTGGTGCCTCCCCTCAGGCTACCCTCCTCCTCCTCTCTATCAAGATCTTTCCCCAGTTTGTCCCAGCTCGGGATTGAAAGGGACCCTGAACAAATGAACCAGGGGGCCACACGGTCTATCTCCTTCACAAAAGATCCTAAGACTTTGCTGGAGACCTTCAAGTTTCGCTCTTTGAGAGCTGTCTGCAGCGCCGTGACTAATGACGGTGCATTCCCCATGGTGCCTCCTTATTTACAGAGAACCATCAACCATCATCCTAAAAAGCAGGGGCCTCTCGGAACTTACCCCTCCGGGCTTTCTTCTGACCTGCAGTTCTGAATCCTCTCCAGATGTCTGAAGGGTCCTCCCTGTGCCGGTGATGTTCTGGTTCCCGGGATTCGGCACCACTTGTCGCGTGCCCTGTCCTCGCCGGCAAGAACAGCATGCAACAACAGCAGGATTCTTCTGCAGAAAGCTTTATTCTTCAGCTCTTTGTGAAACAAATGAGTTGGGCAGGACCCAGAGGGGAAGGAGAGGCTTGCTTATATAGTTCTCATGCTCTGACCTGGTTGGTGCGGCTCCATATGCCTTATTAGCATAACCATTTGGTGGGTCTCATTGGTCCTTATGCCAAGGCGCAATTAGCATGTAGTTTAGTGGTGTGGGATGATTTGTCATTAGGAAGTTCGGGGCCTTCCGGCTGCCCTGCATGGGGCGCTATTTTCTGAGCGCGGCTGCCAACATATATTCATTCATAATATTTACAGTTCTGTTGCTAAAAAAATACTGAGTAAAAAAAATGTGTAAGTTCATGCAGACATGGTCTTTTTTTTTTTTTTTGAGAGGACATCTCTCATATTTATTGATCAAATGGTTGTTAACAACAATAAAATTCTGTATAGGGGAGTCAATGCTCAATGCACAATCATTAATCCACCCCCAGCCTAATTTTCATCAGTCTCCAATCTTCTGAAGCAAAACGAACAAGTTCTTACATGGTGAACAAATTCTTACATAGTGAATAAGCTCTTACATGGTGAACAGTACAAGGGCAGTCATCACAGAAACTTTCGGTTTTGATCATGCATTACGAACTATAAACAATCAGGTCAAATATGAATATTTGTTTGATTTTTATACTTGATTTATATGTGGATCCCACATTTCTCCCTTTATTATTATTATTATTTTTATTTTTAATAAAATGCTGAAGTGGTAGGTAGATGCAAGATAAAGGTAGAAAACATAGTTTAGTGTTGTAAGAGAACAACTGTAGATGATCAGGTGTGTGCCTGTAGACTATGTGTTAATCCAAGCTAGACAATGGCATTAAAACATCCACGGATGCAGAAGATTTCTCTCAAAACAGGGGGGTGAGGTTCTAAGCCTCACCACTGTTGATCCCCAATTTCTCACCTTATGGCCCCCCTGTGACTGTGCCTGTCTTAGGTTGCTCCTCCCTTGAGGAATCTTACCTGTCTCTGGCTAACCAGTCATCTTCCGGGGCCATACAAGGAGATGTAAAGATGGTAAGTGAGAGAGAAGCCATATTGTTTGAAAAGGTTAGCTTTTTTACTTCTTTGCTGATTTATGCCCTGTGGCTTCTATGCCCAGCATTTGTTTTGAGGTATCTTTACCACCCGGAGGAATTATGATACTCGGTAAATTCGATATGAGGCACGAATTCTATTTAAGGGTTGTAATTAGGAAGGAAGAAGAAAAGCTGTAGAGGTAGCAGACAGAAGAAAACATGGGAGGATTGATTATTTCTTTGACATATCTTCTTGTAGAGTACCTTAAGCATGTATAGGTTTTAACTACTAATTAAATTGCGCATACACATTAACATAATAGGAATACAGTAACATAACCAAAGCAGATGTATAATTACCAGCTATCTCCAGTGAAACCAAGAAAACCAGTTAGGCATCCTAGGCATTTGTGAAAATTTGTCTATGATATGATAGATATTGTCCAACTGTACTTGAACAGTCTGAGAGAAATCAGACAAACTAAAACAACCCATTCCTGGGAACTGTTCACATCCCATGTTCTTTTAACAGTAGATAGTCTGTAGTCGTAAGATTTTGGAGCACTACAACTTGCACTTCTCCTAATTCTTGGTTGATTTCCAACAGCATAGATCCAGTCAAATTTGTTGCTTTAATGAAAGCACAGGCAAGCTTAGATATTTCCTTCTTCATTCCATTGGCAAGTCCAGGAACCGGTGGGATGGATGCAGCTACAACTGCAGCATCACCGGATCTTTGTTGAGGATTTTTGATGAACATCTTCTGGTATGACTCTTTCAGAGAGTGCTGATGTTGGAAGTTCTTCTTCATATTGTATCTTAGTTCATTTTTTGGGTAGCCAAATTAGGCTTTGGATCCTCTGTATAAACACAAACAGACCCTTTGCCCTCACTATGATATGCCCTTTATACCATTGTGTAGAACTCATTGGGGGTCACCAGACAGGAACTGCTTTTTTGTTTGTTTGTTTGTTATCATTAATTTACACTTACATGACAAATGTTATGTTGACTAGGATCTTCCCTATACCAGGTCCCCCCTATAAACCCCTTTACAGTCATTGTCAATCAGCATAGCAAAATGTTGTAGAATCACTACTTGTCCTCTATGTGTTGTACAGCCCTCCCCTTTTTCCCACCACCTCCATGCATGCTAATCTTAATAACCCCTATCTTCTTCCCCCCACCTATCCCTCCCTACCCACCCATCCTCCCCAGTCCCTTTCCCTTTGGTACCTGTTAGTCCATTCTTGAGTTCTGTGATTCTGCTGCAGCTTTGTTCCTTCAGTTTTTCCTTTGTTCTTATACTCCACAGATGACTGAAATCATTTGGTATTTCTCTTTCTCCGCTTGGCTTATTTTGCTGAGCATAATACCCTCCAGTTCCATCCATGTTGCTGCAAATGGTAGGATTTGCCCTTTTCTTATGGCTGAGTAGTATTCCATTGTGCATATGTACCACATCTTTATCCATTCATCTATTAATAGACATTTAGGTTGCTTCCAATTCTTGGCTATTGCAAATAGTGCTGCAATAAACATAGGGGTGCATCTGTCTTTCTCAAACTTGATTGCTGTTTTCTTAGGGTAAATTCCTAGGAGTGGAATTCCTGGGTCAAATGGTAAGTCTGTTTTGAGCATTTTGATGTACCTCCATACTGCTTTCCACAATGGTTGAACTAATTTACATTCCCACCAGCAGTGTAGGACGGTTCCCCTTTCTCCACAGCCTTGCCAACATTTGTTGTTGTTTGTCTTTTGGATGGCAGCCATCCTTACTGGTGTGAGGTGATACCTCATTGTAGTTTTAATTTGCATTTCTCTGATAATTAGTGATGTGGAGCATCTTTTCATGTGTCTGTTGGCCATCTGTATTTCTTTTTTAGAGAACTGTCTGTTCAGTTCCTCTGCCCATTTTTTAATTGGGTTATTTGTTTTTTGTTTGTTGAGGCATGAGCTCTATATATTCTGGACGTCAAGCCTTTATCGGATCTGTCATTTATAAAAATATTCTCTCATACTGTAGGGTTCCTTTTTGTTCTATTGATGGTGTCTTTTGCTGTACAGAAGCTTTTCAGCTTAATATAGTCCCACCTGTTCATTTTTACTGTTGTTTTCCTTGCCCGGGGAGATATGTTCAAGAAGAGGTCACTCATGTTTATGTCTAAGAGGTTTTTGCCTATGTTTTTTTCTAAGAGTTTAATGGTTTCATGACTTACATTCAGGTCTTTGATCCATTTTGAGTTTCCTTTTGTATATGGGGTTAGACAATGGTCCAGTTTCATTCTCCTACATGTAGCTGTGCAGTTTTGCCACCACCATCTGTTGAAGAGACTGTCATTTCAACATTGTATGTCCATGGCTCCTTTATCAAATATTAATTGACCATATATGTTTGGGTTAATTTCTGGAGTCTCTAATCTGTTCCACTAGTCTGTGTCTCTGTTCTTGTGCCAGTACCAAATTGTCTTGATTACTATGGCTTTATAGTAGAGCTTGAAGTTGGGGAGTGAGATCCCCCCTAATTTATTCTTCTTTCTCAGGATTGCTTTGGCTATTTGTGGTCTTTGGTGTTTCCATATGAATTTTTGAATTATTGTTTCAGGTCATTGAAGAATGTTGCTGGTGATTTGATAGGGATAGCATCAAATCTGTATATTGCTTTGGGCAGGATGGCCATTTTGACGATATTAATTCTTCCTAGCCAAGAGCATGGGATGAGTTTCCATTTATTAGTGTCCCCTTTAATTTCTCTTAAGAGTGACTTGTAGTTTTCAGAGTATAAGTTTTTCACTTCTTTGGTTAGGTTTATTCCTAGGTATTTTATTCTTTTTGATGCAATGGTGAATGGAATTGTTTTCCTGATTTCTCTTTCTATTGGTTCATTGTTAGTGTATAGGAAACCTACAGATTTCTGTGTGTTAATTTTGTATCCTGCAACTTTGCTGTATTCCGATATCAGTTCTAGTAGTTTTGGAGTGGAGTCTTTAGGGTTTTTTATGTACAGTATCATATCATCTGCAAATAGTGACAGTTCAACTTCTTCTTTACCAATCTGGATTCCTTGTATTTCTTTGTTTTGTCTGATTGCCATGGCTAGGACCACCAGTACTATGTTAAATAACAGTGGGGAGAGTGGGCATCCCTGTCTGGTTCCCGATCTCAGAGGAAATGCTTTCAGCTTCTCGCTGTTCAGTATAATGCTGGCTGTGGGTTTATCATATATGGCCTTTATTATGTTGAGGTACTTGCCCTCTATTCCCATTTTGCTGAGAGTTTTTATCATGAATGGATGTTGAATTTTGTCAAATGCTTTTTCAGCATCTATGGAGATGATAATGTGGTTTTTGTCTTTCTTTTGTTGATGTGGTGGATGATGTTGATGGATTTTCGAATGTTGTACCACCCTTGCATCCCTCGGATGAATCCCACTTGGTCATGGTGTATGATCCTTTTGATATGCTGTTGAAATCTGTTTGCTAATATTTTATTGAGTATTTTTGCATCTATATTCATCAGGGATATTGGTCTGTAATTTTCTTTATTGGTGGGGTCTTTGCCTGGTTTTGGTATTAGGGTGATGTTGGCTTCATAGAATGAGTTTGGGAGTATTTCCTCCTCTTTTATTTTTTGGAAAACTTTAAGGAAATAAGGAATGTCTTCTCTTTGTGTCTGATAAAATTCCGGGTACATCCCTCCGGCCCCGGGTTTTCGTTCTTGTGTAGTTTTTTGATTACCATTTCAATTTCTTTGCTCGTAATTGGTTTGTTTAACTTTTGTGCTTCTTCCTTGGTCAGTCTTGGGAGGTTGTATTTTTCTAGGAAGTTGTCCATTTCTTCTAGGTTTTCCAGCTTGTTGGCATATAGGTTTTCATAGTAGTCTTTAATAATTCTTTGTATTTCTGTGGAGTCTGTCGTGATTTTTTCCATTCTCATTTCTGATTATGTTGATTTGTGTTGATTCTCTTTTTCTCTTAATAAGTTTGGCTAGAGGCTTATCTATTTTGTTTATTTTCTCAATGAACCAGCTCTTGGTTTCGTTGATTTTTGCTATTGTTTTATTCTTCTCAATTTTGTTTATTTCTTCTCTGATGTTTATTATGTCCCTCATTCTGCTCACTTTAGGCCTCAGTTGTTCTTCTTTTTCCAGTTTCGATAATTGTGATGTTAGACTATTCATTTGGGATTGTTCTTCCTTCTTCAAGTGAGCCTGGATTGGTATATACTTCCCTCTTAAGACTGCTTTCACTGTGTCCCAGAGAAGTTGGGGCTTTGTGTTGTTGTTGTCATTTGTTTCTATATATTCCTTGATCTCTATTTTGATTTGTTCATTGATCCATTGATTATTTAGAAGCATGTTGTTAAGCCTCCATGTGTTTGTGAGCCTTTTTTTTTTCTTGTAGAATTTATTTCTAGTTTTATACCTTTGTGTTCTGAAAAGTTGGTTGGTAGAATTTCAATCTTTTCGAATTTACTGAGGCTCTTTTTGTGAGATGGTATGTGGTCTATTCTGGAAAATGTTCCATGTGCACTTGAGAAGAATGTATATGCTGTTGCTTTTGGATGTAGAGTTCTATAGATGTCTTTTAGGTCCATCTGTTCTAGTGTGTTGTTCAGTGCCTCTGTGTCCTTACTTATTTTCTGCCCGGTGGATCCATCCTTTGGGGTGAGTGGTGTTGAAGTCTCCTAAAATGAATGAATTGCAGTCTATTTCCCTCTTTAGTTCTGTTAGTATTTGTTTCACATATGCTGGTGCTCCTGTGTTGGGTGCATATTTATTTAGAATGGTTATATCCTCTTGTTGGACAAAGCCCTTTATCATTATGTAGTGTCCTTCTTTATCTCTTGTTACTTTCTTTATTTTGAAGTCTATTTTGTCTCATATTAGTACTGCAACCCCTGCTTTCTTCTCTCCATTGTTTGCCTGAAATATGTTTTTCTGTCCCTTGACTTTTAGTCTGTGCATATCTTTGGGTTTGAGGTGAGTTTCTTGTAAGCAGCATATAGATGGGTCTTGCTTTTTAATCCATTCTATTACTCTGTGTCTTTTGATTGGTGCATTAAGTCCATTTACATTTAGGGTGACTATTGAGAGATATGTACTTATTGCCATTGCAGGCTTTAAACTCGTGGTTACCAAAGGTTCAGGGTTAGCCTCTTTAGTATCTTACTGCCTAACTTAGCTCGCTTATTGAGCTGTTATATACACTGTCTGGAAATTCTTTTCTTCTCTCCCTTCTTATTCCTCCTCCTCCATTCTTCATATGTTGTGTGTTTTTCTCTGTGCTCTTTTTAGGAGTGCTCCCATCTAGAGCAGTCCCCTTAAAATGCCCTGTAAAGGTGGTTTGTGGGAAGCAAATTCCCTCTGCTTTTGCTTTTCTGGGAATTGTTTAATCCCACCATCACATTTAAATGATAGTCATGCTGGATACAGTATCCTTGGTTCAAGGCCCTTCTGTTTCATTGCATTAAATATATCATGCCATTCTCTTCTGGCCTATAGAGTTTCTGTCTAGAAGTCTGATGTTAGCCTGGTGGGTTTTCCTTTATAGGTGACCTTTTTCTCTCTAGCTGCCTTTAAAACTCTTTCCTTGTCCTTGATCCTTGCCATTTTAATTATTATGTGTCTTGGTGTTGTCCTCCTTGGATCCTTTCTGTTGGGGGTTCTGTGTATTTCCGTGGTCTGTTCAATTATTTCCTCCCCCTGTTTGGGGAAGTTTTCAGCAATTATTTCTTCAAAGACACTTTCTATCCCTTTTCATCTCTCTTCGTCTTCTGGTACCCCTATAATACTGATATTGCTCCTTTTAGATTAGTCACATAGTTCTCTTAGTGTTGTTTCATTCCTGGAGATCCTTTTATCTCCCTCTATGTCAGTTTCTTTGCGTTCCTGTTCTCTGGTTTCTATTCCTTCAATGGCCTCTTGCATCTTATCCATTCTGCTTATAAATCCTTCCAGGGTTTGTTTCACTTCTGTAATCTCCTTCCTGGCATCTGTGATCTCCCTCTGGACTTCATCCCTTAGCTCTTGCATATTTCTCTGCATCTCTGTCAGCATGTTTATGATTTTTATTTTGAATTCTTTGTCAGGAAGACTGGTTAGGTCTGTCTCCTTCTCAGGTTTTGACTCTGTGATCTTTGTCTTCCTGTAGTTTTGCCTTTTCATGGTGATAGAGATAGTTTGTAGAGCTGGTACAAGTGACTGCTGGAAGAGATTTCCTTCTTGTTGCTTTGTGGCCTTCCTCTCCTGGGAGAATAGCGACCTCTAGTAGCTTGTGCTGGGCAGCTGTGCACATACAGGGCTTCTGCTTCCTGCCCTGTTGCTATGGAGTTTATCTCTGCTGTTGCTGTGTGCGTGGCCTGGCTCAGGCTGCTGCTCCAAAATGGTGGAGCCCCGTTGGAGGGGGAGGGCCGGGAGGCTATTTATCTCTGTAAGGGGCCTCTGTGCTCCTTGCTCCCCAGGGGGTTAGAGTGCCCAGAGAACCCGAGATTCCCTGCCAAACCAAAACAGCAATAGCAACAAAAAAAAAAAAAAAAAGAAAGAAAGAAAAAGGAAATTAAATAAATAATTAAAAGAAAAAAAAGAAAAAAGCATGATTTTCTTTGTCCTCAGGTGCCGGTCTCAGGCACCCGCTCACCGGTCTTGCTTCCCTGTTTCCCTAGTATTGGAGTCCCTGTTCCTTTAAGACTTCCAAAAAGCACTCGCCAAAAAAAAGAGGAAAAAAAAAAAATCAATGGCCACTCCCATTTCTTTGTTCTCCAGCATTGGCCTCTGGCACCCGCTCACTGGTCCTGCCGCCCTGTTTCCCTAGTATCCAGGACCCCACACATGCACTATGTCTGCGCTCTGGTCCGGAATCCTGGGGCTGGGTGTTCAGCAGTCCTGGGCTCCCTCTCCCTCCCTGCTGACTCCTCTCCTCCCACCAGGAACTGGGGGGAGGGGTGCTTGGGTCCTGCTGGGCCGGGGCTTGTATCTTACCCTCTTCGGGAGGTGCTGGGTTCTCTCAGGTGTGGATGTGGCCTGGATGTTGTCCTGTGTCCTCTGGTCTCGATTTTAGGAAGAGTTGTCTTTGTTCTATTTTCATAGATATATGTGGTTTGGGGAGGAGATTTCTGCTGCTCTACTCACGCTGCCATCTTGGCTCCAAGAGACATGGTCTTTTTAAAGACCATTTTCATTCCACAGCCATGAATATCAAGTTATTTCTAATAGCATGCTATCTGGCTTTTCTTCTGATGATTTCTTAAGGAATATGAAATCAGAATGAGATAAGAAAATAGATGGTCTTAAATGATCATTCTAAATATAAAAAATTGAACTTATTTCTACTTGGAATAATTTTCTTATAGAGAAAACTTATATAAAAATGTATATTTACCTAGGATGTACTTTTCAGAATGAATAGAAGTCTAGATATCAAGCCAGTTTTACATTATTCATAGATGTTTACACAAGTAATACAGCTTCAAAAATGATGTACTCTAATCAAACCTAGGTTTTACAATGTTATCTTCTTCATTTTAAAAAGGAGATTTCTACATTTAGTTGCATATTTGACTAGCCTTCCCAAAAGAGAAGGAATAAAAATAAGGTAAAGGGAATTTGGTGTATGGTGAATTATGTGTTGGACTTGTCTATTCTGCTGGAGTGACAGAGAGAAAGAAAAAAAAACAGAACATTTTCCTGTATATAAATAGTTCTCTTTTAAATTTGAAGCTTTATATCTGTGGTTAGAAATAAATAATTTTTGAGAGACCATAATGACCCTGTTGGATTTTATGAGTTGAAATATAATGTGATTTAATTTTAATAATAGTTCATACATTGCTTGGT